>NC_054700.1:13269039-13301539 GCF_016097555.1 Gigantopelta aegis | reverse complement strand
ACAAAAAAAAAACCTAGATTTTATGGTGTTTCCTCATGTGCGAAACCAAAGTCACGCCACAAAACGTTGCTTGGCCGTGGCGCGGTCACGGGCAACTCGTGTGGTACGGAATAGAACAGGTTTTATTTTTATTTAGTGATGTTACAGCCAATAAAAATACGGGCAAAATTCAAGTTCACTAAACGCATAGTGTGGTGGTTCTTTCAGATGAAGATATTGCTAAACTGACTGAGTTAAATTATTAACATTAACAAAATCTATACAACATTTACGTCTTCGCGAAAATCACCATGGAGACGAAGAATGTGAGTCGAACATTTATTATTGATAGAGCTATTTTTTTAATTTTAAAGAAAACAAAAACTCCCCAAAACTAAAGTTCGCGACAGATCACCGTGATTTAAGGCCTGGTGCTTATAAAACTTTTACAGTCTAGACTCCAGACTAATAGTCTGAGACAGTGATGTCATGACAACGCCATACAAACAGTATGTGTGTGACGTCATTAGAGGTTGAATCTGGACTCTAAAAGTCACTTGTGCTTATAAACCTTAAAGTCTAGACTTTAATAAAGTCCAGACTTGCAAAGCAAAACTAAATCATTCGGCGTTGTCTGCTGGTGGTGAACACGAATTGATTAAAGCTGTAGTTTTATTTATGCTTTTCATTTGTAAATGGTGTGTACCACCAAATCAAATCTCAGAGATGTATATTAGCTCCGGAACTTTCTTTTTGACCGACCGTTCAAAATTGCGCCCAAATTCCTCAGTCAAACTTGCGCACCTTTTCTCTTTTGGCATAATTCTTGCTCCATTCAAAATTCCGTAGCACCATTACCCCCTCCCCCCACCTTTCCCGTCCTGGACGGAGGAGCCGACCGAGGCCGGCTCTTGTGCCCAAGACAGGCGTGCGCTACAACAGCTTGCTCTGAATGTGCACGTAAAACCCTATGACCTGACCTGACCAGAGATGTCAATAGTAACACACGTGGCTACAGCTTCTACAACGCTTCAGTCGACAGATACACTGTGGCTAACCACTAATCACTCACAGCTAACCCACTGTCCTGGACAGAGACAGCCCAGATAACTGAGGTGTGTGCCCAGGACGGCGTGCTTGAACCTTAATTGGATATCAGATGAACAATGAGTTGAAATGAAACGAAAATGTGGCTAAATAGTACAACCCGTCACTCTTAGAGTAAACCAGAAAACAAAACCCGAAGGAGGGGTTGGGGAGGGGGGGGGGGGGGGGGGGGGTAGGGGTGGAGCGGCTTATGTTAAACTGCTAGTTTTAAATATAACGGAATGCGTCTTTGACTACTGAAGTTCCGCACCAAAACATTATTACCCTAATTTTAGTTGGACCACGCAAGTGTGTCAAGAACAATAATAAATGGTCCACTTATCCTATTTCAAATTAAATTACAAGCCCAGTCGCATATGTCACCAATGGCAGGCGTGGTCATAATTAATGTGCCATTTAAAGTTAGGTGGACCTTGAACTTTAACCCGGCGAGATGCTATTTGACGGCGGATACCGAATTCATGGAAAAGTGACACGGCTCCGTTAAGAACTTTAACCCGGCGAGATGCTGTTTGACAACAGATACCGAGTTCTTGGAAACGTGACACGGCGCCGTTAGGAACTTTTACTCGGCGAGATACTGTTTAACAACAGATAATGAGTTCTTGGAAAGTGACACGGCGCCGTTAGGAACTTTAACCCAGCGAGATACTGTTTAACAACCGATACCGAGTTCACGGAAAAGTGACACGGCGCCGTTAGGAACTTTAACTCGGCGAGATACTGTTTAAAAACAGGTACCGAGTTCACAGAAAAGTGACACGACGCCGTAAAGAACTTTCGCCCGGCGAGATACTATTTGACGGCAGATACCGAGTTCTTGGAAAAGTGACACGGCGCCGTAAAGAACTTTCGCCCGGCGAGATACTGATTTGACGGCAGATACCGAGTTCTTGGAAAAGTGACACGGCGCCGTAAAGAACTTTCGCCCGGCGAGATACTGTTTGACGGCAGATACCGAGTTCTCGGAAAAGTGACACGGCGCCGTAAAGAACTTTCGCCCGGCGAGATACTGTTTGACGGCAGATACCGAGTTCATAGAAAAGTGACACGGCGCCGTTAACCAAACGGGAAAGGAATGTTTGTTTTAGAATCTCAGCACATGTTACTCTATCATGGCTATTCAGTGTTTAACGTATGGTTACTTCAGTTTTATGGAGAGAGAGAGAGAGAGAGAGAGAGAGAGAGAGAGAGAGAGAGAGAGAGAGAGAGAGAGAGAGAGAGAGAGAGAGAGATGACAAGAGGAAAAGCAATAAAAGCGGAAAGACGGATGAGACAAATATATGGGGGAGTGCAATAATTTTATGAAAATATATATCTCGTAATCAAATAGGATCGGAAATAAATACTGCTTTGGAGTGGCTGTTATCCTATATTTGAGGCACTAGATAGAGAGTCTTGGAATCAAACATTATTATATAACATTTAGTGAAATATATTAAAATATCAGTGAAATAAAAGTGTTATCAGTAACTCAGTGACGATAACACATTTTAGAGTGAAAATTTCACTATTTCACTCTAAAACGTGTTATCATCACTGTAGAAAGTGTTATTTTCACTGTAAGAAAGCCGGAACTATTGTTGGCATTTTAGAAATAAAGGTAAATTGCCAAAAGTTATATGATAAATAGAAAATGTTATGTTTTTTTTGGTCAAATATGATTTATATCTCATCTCGTGAAGTTTGCAATCATATCACACTCGTCGTGCTTGCGCGACTCGTGAGATATGATTGTAAACTTCACGAGATGAGATATAAATCATATTTGACAAACAACATGAAATATTCTCTATATATTTCGCTAACTTCCCATTCGACTCGGCATTTTCCAGAGACATAGTCGTCATCACAAATAACCGTTTTGCCGTTCAGATCTATAAATCGAATCTAAAATGTCTAAAAGCAATATGGTGGCGTATTGTCAGATACATCATTAATTACACAGCATGTCTGTTATTCATAGGATAAACTAAAATCATGTATAAAAATAATGGAACAACACAAAACCCGAAATCAAAGTGAAGGCATCTGAACACTGCAATTACAAATCAAATGAAAATGTTGAAAGAACCACTTTAATCTGGGTATATTTAAAACACCGTGGCGCCATGTTGGCTACGTGGACTCATCACAATGGTGTAAAGCATGTTTGCCAGTACCAGTCTAATCTCTTTTCTCACGCTATGATTCCTGTGTCGCAGCTGGCTCCGACGGTCTATGACAAGTTACACAACAACTCAAAGATCATAAATTAGATGTTACTCATATGCACTGGCGTCCAATAACACACTGCTGTACAATGGATGGTGCACGTGTTATTTTACAAGAACCGTTATCATTTCAAACAGGCTCGGCATTACTAGAAATGTTTGATTAAAAACGAATTTTACTGGTTAAAACACAAATGGATTGGGCGGGCGATCTGCTACTTACCACATGCAGGGGAAATGATTAAACGGCTTTTTAGAGACTAGTATTTACTAGTTTAATAACCTAAGAAAGTGGAAAGCTAAATACAGGCATGGCGGAGCAGGGGGTGGGGGGGGGGGGGATCTAGCCCCCCAATAATTATGAATCGAACATATTATTGGTAGTAATAAAAAGCTTAAGGCAGAGATGAATTTTACTTGTAGAATGCAGGAGATTGCATTTAAGGACATCTAGTTTTCAACATTTTACGAGGGAGCATACACTCGGACACCCAATAAACTTTGCTTTCCGCCCTCGATCTCAGTCACCCCCCCCCCCCCCACACACACACACACACACACACACACTCACACCAATGTCTACTTGCTTCCGCCGTGCCTGAAATACACTAAGAAACAAATTATAATGTCTAGTTTGTTTTTTAGAGCAGGGTAATGATTAAACTGCTATTTTACAAAAGAATGACAGAATACGAAGAACATTTAAAATGTCTCGACGTGTTTTGTGGGTTTTTTAAGTTCCTGTTTTAAACCAGAAGAATAGCCATACCAAACAGTGCGATATCGACAGAAACTGCCGTAGCTACGATATGAATTTCCGTAAATCATGGGCTTTACCGATGATATATATATATATATATATGATATATGATATATATATATATATATATATATATATATATATATATATATATATATATATATATATATATATATATATATATATATACTGCACAATTTAAAAAAAAGTATCAGGATATAAATTATTACATGTGACTGCGACAAAAACCTTTTAAACCTAAGTATTTTTGTTTTAGGGACATACCAAATAAACTATACACAAGCTAAGTGTTCACTGCACAATTTAAAAAAAAGTATCAGGATATAAATTATTACATGTGACTGCGACAAAAACCTTTTAAACCTAAGTATTTTTGTTTTAGGGACATACCAAATAAACTATACACAAGCTAAGTGTTCACTGCACAATTTAAAAAAAAGTATCAGGATATAAATTATTACATGTGACTGCGACAAAAACCTTTTAAACCTAAGTATTTTTGTTTTAGGGACATACCAAATAAACCATACACAGGCTGATTATCCACAAGCCAAGTATACACTGCAAAAATGTTAAAAGTATAAAAATACATTACAACAGAAGACAAACAACAAGGATCCATGGCTATAGAAGAGAAACAGTTTATAAGGATACCCTGCAACAGAAATGGAAGAGCAAAGGTACTCTGAAATAGACGAAACAGAGCAAGGATACACTGTAAATGGGAAAGAGCATATATGCTTATATCCTTATACATAAGGATAGTCTGCAACAAAAGCAAAACAATAAGGATACTCTACAATAGAAGTGAAACAAGGCAGATATTCAACAATAGAAAAGAAACAAGTAGGATAAACTATGGGTGTATAAATATTATTGTACGGATGTGAAATACGTGGATTCGAAAATACCAATAATTTAGAGAGAAAAACAGATCAAACAGACGAAAATGGTAACATTTGTTGGTAAATAGAGGTTAATACATGAGTGGCCGTTAGATACAATTTTTAAAATGTATCTAACGAGCGAAATTATATATATATATATATATAATGTATTTAGTATGGTAAATCACTCTCACTATAAATCCTGTATATTAGTGTCTATATATTCAAAGTGTTTCTGGTCGTCTTAATATTTGTAAGAAGCCAAAACTGGATTTTGTATTCAAATAATTTTGTACGTACGAAACAATATATTTTAGGAAATAAAATGAAATTTAACCTCGTACAAATATTAGAACGACCAGAAACACGTTGAATATACAGCCACATTTGATATATAATTACAATCGTTAAAAAGTCTCTGTCAATAAAATCTTAAAAATTGCAGCAAACTCAGGAATGTCCCTTTAAACGATTGCATAAAATACTAGTGGCTGTATATTAAACGTGTTTCTGATCGTTCTAATATTTGTACTAAGTTACATTTCATTTTTTGCCTAAAGAATTTTTTGTTGCTGTATGTACGAAATTATTTGAAGAAAAATGTATAAGACGACCAGAAACACATTCAATATACAGAGACTGATATTATAAACAAGAAAATATATTTAATATGTAAGCTTAATCGTAGAAATATTTTATTAGTCGGAAACATCTTACAATGCAGCAAACTCAGGAATGAATTTTATACGAAACGCCCAGAATTTCCATACATTGAACTGACTGGCATTATCTGTTTCGATCCGTCAACAGATCAGTTTACAATTATGCAGTACTGGTATAATTACGTAATACGTTCTTCGAAAGGGTTCTCGTGTACAATTGTTAAGAGGATTACAACTTACCATGGTAATGAAAAACTACATGTTTATGCATGACTCTTGTGGAAATTCATTTTACCAATCACGTTTACTGTCAGAGAAAGAACGGTCGTTAACGATACCACACAAAACTAGAACGTGTACGTTATGCTACTTGGATGACATCGGAATTGAGTTTCACTATAATTTATATATTTATATATGATAAGAAGGTAAGGAGAGAGAGAGAGAGAGAGAGAGAGAGAGAGAGAGAGAGAGAGAGAGAGAGAGAGAGAGAGAGAGAGAGAGAGAGAGAGAGAGAGAGAGAGAGAGACGGAGGGAACCAGAGTAAGAGAAATAAAGAGATAGAGACACAGACAAGAAGAGAGAGAGAGAGAGAGAGAGAGAGAGAGAGAGAGAGAGAGAGAGAGAGAGAGAGAGACAGACAGACAGACAGACAGAGAGACAGAGAGAAACAGACAGACAGCGAGAGAGAGAGAGAGAGAGAGAGAGAGAGAGAGAGAGAGAGAGAGAGAGAGAGAGAGAGAGAGAGAGAGAGAGAGAGAGAGGTACTGAGACAGAGAGAGAGGACCGGCTTCGCTGGCGTAGTGGTTAAGCCATCGGACTACAGGCTGGTAGGTACAGGGCGAGCGAGTTCTTAAGGGCTCAGTGGGTAACTAACCTACTGTCCTAGACAGACATCCCAGATAGCTGAGGTGTGTGCCCAGGACAGCGTGCTTGAACCTTTGTTGGGTATAAGCACGAAAATAAATTGAAATGATTGAGAGAGAGAGAGAGAGAGAGAGAGAGAGAGAGAGAGAGAGAGAGAGAGAGAGAGAGACAGAGACAGACAGACAGACAGACAGACAGACAGAGAGAGAGACAGACAGAGAGAAAGACAGAAAAAGAGACACAGAGACAGAGAGAGAGAGAAGAATAGAGAAAGTTTGATGCCCACAACATGTAGCAGTATCTATAAATGAAATATGAAAATGCACGCTGCGGCCGCCCATGTAATGCCACTGACCAACACGTCTCTGATAAAGTAAGAAATTAATACCTCCTAATCGGCCGGATATCATCTGATCGATATGAAATTATAGCCGCGGAAGTAAGCCGATTAGTAGGCTGTAGCAAATCTCTAAGTGAAAAACCCACTGAGTTACGGCCCACGTTTTCAGATGATAACGATAATTATATACTTCACTACCAGCCTCGGTGGTGTCGTTTTTAAGCCATCGGACATAAGGCTGGTAGGTACAAGGTTCGCAGCCTGGTACCGGCTCCCACCCAAAGCGAATTTCAACGACTCAGTGGGTAGGTGTAAGGCCACTACACTCTCTTCTCTCTCTCACTAACCACTAACCACTAATAACTAACCCATTGTCCTGGACAGACATCCGAGATAGCTAAGGGTATGTGCCCAGGACAGCGTGCTTGAACCTTAACTGGAATATAAGCATGAATATAAGTTGAAATAAAAATGAAAATATGTTGTGCTGATAACTTGGCCGAATCTGAACGACAAAACCGTTATCCATGATCAAAACCCTATCTATGCACAATGCAGAGTCGAATGGCCGTTTTGCAAAATAGTAGTTGATTCTATGACTCTCTATCTAATACCTGTGGTAGGTCAGTCACTCCCGAGGAAGTCCTTTACTGGACACTGCATCCTTCGTACATCGCACTGACCTCGGTGGCGTCGTGGTAGGCCATCGGTCTACAGGCTGGTAGGTACTGGGATCGGATCCCAGTCGAGGCATGGGATTTTTAATCCAGATACCGACTCCAAACTCTGAGTAAGTGCTCCGCAAAGCTTAATGGGTAGGTGTAAACCACTCGCACCGACCAGTGATCCATAACTGGTTCAACAAAGGCCATGGTTTGTGCTATCCTGCCTGTGGGAAGCGCAAATAAAAGATCTCTTGCTGCTAATCGGAAGAGTAGCCCATGTAGTGGTGACAGCGGGTTTCCTCTCAAAATCTGTGTGGTCCTTAACCATATGTCTGACGCCATATAACCGTAAATAAAATGTGTTGAGTGCGTCGTTAAATAAAACATTTCTTTCTTTCCCTTCGTACACCGCTGAAAGAGGACTGCCACTCTCAGACTAGTTTACTAAATCAAAACTAGCACAAGACAGAGCTCGTTGGAATAAATATAGCTGTATTGACATGCACTCTCGAATCACTGTCAAAACAGTGATGATATCAGGTGTTCGAGAAACGTTGAGCATATCCTGACCCACAGGTGGCACCCGTCACGAGTACTGCCACCACAGCTGTCAAGTCCGTCACATCATCTAAAACGATTCTATCAAAGAGATGGTAACCGTATGCGCAAGTTCAGAATATGGCATAGCATCGGCCATCATTTTGGTCAGTGATGAATCGTACTGAGTAGACACAGCCTCCGAATGTCTGCCACAAAGCATTTTGAATACCCTCAGGAATCCCTGGTCATCATAACCCTGACGGAACAACTTCTATGCAAGATTAATATGGCGTTGTTTGAAATCTGCATACAAGGAAAGAAGGAAATGTTTTATTTAAAGGAAGGAAATGTTTTATTTAACGACGCATTCACCACATTTTATTTACGGTTAAATAGCGTGGGACATAATTATGGTTAAGGACCACGCATATATTAAGAGAGGAAACCCGCTGTCGCCACTTCATAGGCTACTCTTTTCGATTAGCAGTAACTGCGCTGTCGGTCTAGGATCGATCCCAGTCGAAGAACCCATTGGGCTATTTCTCGTTCCAGCCAGTGCTCCACAACTGGTGTAACAAAGGCCGTGGTATGTACTAACCTGTCTGTGGGATGGTGCATATAAAATATCTCTTGCTGCTGATCGAAAAGAGTAGCCCATGAAGTAGCGACAGCGGGTTTTTCTCTCTCAATATCTGTGTGATTCTTAACCATATGCCTGACGCCATATAACCGTAAATAAAATGTGTTGAGTGCATCGTTAAATAAAACATTTCCTTCCTTCTTTAAATTAAAACAACTGCAGGGTTCGATGTTAACAGTCGACCGATCGCCCTTGGCGACTGAAAATACCTACATACAAGGCAAACCCATGTTCCAGGTTCCCCACTGGCGAAATAAAAAAGAAACAAAGACGTCTAAGCGACTTTATGAACCTTAGAGCCTTAGCTTACACGTGCATAGCTCGTGATGACTATCCCGTGACTCATGAATATGTTTTGCTGGGGGCACACTCAGTACATTTATAATATTATGATCTTCTATGACTTCAGGGCCGTAGCTAGGATTTTTTATTGGGGGGGGGGGGGACGGGGGCAACTGAGTAGTTAATAGTCTAAAACTCCTTAAACGGATAAGAAGAGAATTTTCTTTAAGTTTCTATAACTTTTTTCCGATTTTGTTCGGGAGGATGAGCAACTTCCCCCTTTCCCCCCCCCTCCCACCCCCCGCTAACTACAGCCCTAGACTTCAGATCGAAAGTGTTGAGGTATGCAATATTACGAAATACATTTTTTGTCAAGAAAAGAAATTGTATTCCATTAAATAGAGTACAATTTATCATTATAGACGTCGCATTAAAATGTTACTACGCGGTTGCTACAACAAACAATTAATTACTATGGTGACCTTAGTTTAAACACGGAAGCTTTATATTCACAACCGATTTTGCAAATGTTATTACTTTTAAACAAAACGAGTAATAATGTCTCAAAGCATTCGGAAGGAAGGAAGGAAATGTTTTATTTAGCGACGCACTCAACACATTTTATTTACGGTTATATGGCGTCGGACATATAGTTAAGGACCACACAGATATTGAGAATGGAAACCCGATGTCGACACTTCATGGGCTACTCTTTTCGATTAGCAGCAAGGGATCTTTTATATGCACCATCCCACAGACAGGATAGCACATACCACGGTCTTTGATATACGAAGCGTGGTGCACTGAATGGAGCGAAAAATAGTCCAATGGGGCCACCGACGGGGATCGATCCTAAATCGGCCGCGCATCAAGCGAGCGCTTTACCACTGGGCTACGTCTCGCCCCAAAACATTCGGACAGTTACTCTCGAGCACTTTGAAGTTATCTGTAATCTCGAGCACTTCGGAGTTATCTGTAATCTCGAGCACTTCGGAGTTATCTGTAATCTCGAGCACTTCCGAGTTATTTGTAATCTCGAGCACTTCGGAGTTATCTGTAATCTCGAGCACTTCCGAGTTATCTGTAATCTCGAGCACTTCGGAGTTATCTGTAATCTCGAGCACTTCGGAGTTATCTGTAATCTCGAGCACTTCCGAGTTATCTGTAATCTCGAGCACTTCCGAGTTATCTGTAATCTCGAGCACTTCCGAGTTATCTGTAATCAGCTAAATGCCTGATAATAAAGAATAATATTCGATATCCTCACCCCAATCCTAAAAACGATTGAATATAATGCATGGCTAACTATGTTTTAAAGGGACAGACCCTAGTTTTTAAACACTATGGTATATTTTTCACTACTAATGCCGTTTATGATAACTGAAATCAAACCTTACTTATATTTTATTGTTTAGATTTTCCATTTTCGTACAACCGAAGTTGTTTTGGTCATGCTGGTGTTTCTAATACCACAAAATGCATTTTAAAAACCGCACGTACGTCTGAGAAGTAACAGTTATGGAGTCGAGTTTTAGTCTATTTTTAACGGCATTTCACCGTTTCAACGTCACAGACTCTTGTTTCGTTCTCTTGTAACGTTATCCAAATGTGTTACTTATCAATTATTGACAGTCATTGAGGGCAATATCATGTTTTATGGACCGAAGAAATTGATATTGACCAACGGCCGAGGTCAGTATCAATTTCTTCGGTCCATAAAACATGATATTGCCCGAAATGCGGTCAATAATTGTTTTATTACATAATGTCATCCATAAGACTCGTAAATTCCTGCTTTGTTTATCAGAATCGAAATACGCCAACGCTTATAATTTCCCGCAATGCGTTAAAACTGATGGAATTTAGTGACGTCACGTCATCCTATGACGTTGTATGACATGCAGAGGAATGCGGAAATAAACAGTTGAAACATTACCAAGAAAAAAAAAAAAAAATCAAATTCGAGATAATATAACCAGCAAGAGTGCCAAAATCATATTAATAGCAAAAAAAAAAAAAAATGTGACAAATCTGAACATACATTTATACTGAACAGTTACCGATTACCTTCAAATGCATTTTTTATTTGTAACATAAAATCTTGAATGTCGATTCCAACTGCATTTTGATGTATTTTGTACGTTTCTAAATCTGCGATATTTTCCATACACAATTTGACGAATACTGACCTTGTTTTTGTCATGTTTACACTGGAATTAGCAGTTGACGTTGCATTACGTTACCTACTCATTAATTGGATAGAAATTTGTCTCATCTTTATTTTCATTGGTCAGGGCAATATCACTTTTGATGGACCGGTGAGACCGTCTCGGGGCAATATCACTATTTACGGACGGTCATGTGACTGGTTTTAAGAATACAGATATATTTTCATTACGTAATAAAGGTTTGTAACTTAACCAAACTTATTGTCCATTTTTACAGGTTGAAATTAGGTTCTGCGCCTTTAAGTGAATGATATTTTATTTTATTTACCAACACTAAAAGATTGTTCTATATCTAAAATAAATGTTTTCTTATAGTATATGTTGTTAGGTTATTGATAAATGTATTTACTTTATAACTTGAAAACGTTTAAGTAGGGCAAGTCACACATTTTCTTAAGGGCGAACACTGCAACTGTCATAATACTGATACTTTGTAGACAGCCTCATTTGTCGTCTTAATTTTACGTTAACATTAACACGACTTTTTCGTGTGTAATGTACATATTACAAGGATGGGTTGTGTCTCCATTACTTAAGAAACATGCAATTAAAACACGTGCATGGGTGAAGTCAAAAAACATGCAACAAAAACGTCATTTTGTTGATATATTTCTTTGTGGTGGCATGGCTGACGCCGAATCGAAAAGTTCTGGTGACTGTTTATTCGTTAAATTTATTTGAACTCAATCAACACACAAAGACTATACTTCCAACTCGGATACCATTGAAGATACTGCCCCCTTCGCCCGCCCCCTTCACCTTCCCCGGCTGTAGTGTCCGTAGCTGTATTATATAAATATTGCCTGACGCGTGGTGGGTCCGTCGCAGGATCGATCGCAGTCGATGGAGGAAAGACTTTTGTTTGTCACCTGATAATATGTTGAGTGAATTTTCTTTTTCAAATTTAGGTCCCTGCTTGAATTTGAACCCAATATTACCATTCTATGTTCAAGTTTATTGAGATATAGCCACTAAACCAAATGTGTTTAATCAACGGAACTTGTTTTTAGCTGTTTTATGGCAATTTTATTCTGACTGAATAAACCGAATCTTGAAAAAAAACACCCCAGTGAAATGAAATGAATTCTACTCTATAATATTGAATTGGTTGGTTTGGTTTTCGTTTAATTTTATACTCTTTTTGACAATCCGAATTACTAGTATATCATTTGCATGTTTTATTTTACAGCTATACGGTTGCGAAAACCGTGGGCCACAACTTCATTCAAGTATTGGCCAACAGGAATAAAACAGAATGGATACCTCTCGGATTTTAAGCTCTATCGACGTTAAACTGGAGAACGACAATAAATGAACTAAACTACGATATACGGTTTGGGATCCAGGGGCGCAGCGTGAGCTGGACCGGGGGGGAGGGGGGGGGGGTCGAATATGAACCAAGTGGACCTTTTCTATTTTGTTTCTGTACCACCAGAAACTCCATATGTATAAACCTGTATGTTTTTGTTCTGAAAGCGGACTATTTGCTTCAGCGGGGAAGGGGGGGGGGGGGGGGGGGGTCGTCCGAACCCCACGAACCCCCCAGCCTACGCCCCTGGGATCGACCCCTGTCGGTGGGCCCATTGGGCTATTTCTCGTTCCAGCCAGTGCACCACGACTGGTATATCAAAGACTGTGGTATGTGTTATCCTGCCTGTAGGATGGTTCATATAAAAGATCCCTTGCTACTAATAGAATTTTTTTAGCGGGTTTCATCTCTGACTGTGTCAAAATGACCATATGTTTGATATCCGATAGCAGATGATTAATAAATCAATGTACTCTAGTGGTGTCGTTAAACAAAACAAACAAAACGACAGCTTGTACGGATATTTGTGGAGTAAATCTTTTTTTCTTCTTGGTTACGGCTTTGTGATGTTGGTTCCAGTGTTTAAACACTCTAAGTATCGATTACTTGAGTAAAACCCGTCCATTATTAATAGTCTATATGTGGGGACATGTAATAATTTAGTAATGGAGAGTGATGGAATCATCGCTCCATTACTGAAAAATAATGGAGCGTTGAGACAATACAGTGACATCACAGGTGTATTTTAATGCTATTTCTACCACTATTATATTTAATCTACTACTTATTTTTCTTCTGCTACTACTACTACTACTACTACTACTGCTACTACTGCTACTACTGCTACTGCTACTACTACTACTACCACTACTACCACTACTACCACTACTACCACCACTACTACCACTACTACTACTACTACTGCTATTACTACTACTACTACTACTACTACTACTACTACTACTACTACTACTACTACTACTACTACTACTGCTACTACAACCACTACCACCACTACTACTACTACTACCATCACTAATACTATCACTACTTCTACTACTACTACTACTACTACTACTACTTGTACTACTACTACTACTACTACTACTACTACTACTACTACTACTACTACTACTATCATTACTACTACTACTACTACTACTACCACTATTACTACTATTACTAATAATACTACCATTACTAATACTATTATTTCTACTACTACTACTACTACCTGTACTACTACTACTACAACCACTACCACCACTACTACTACTACCATCACTAATACTATACTACTACTACTACTACTACTACTACTACTACTACTACTACTACTACTACTACTACTACCACTCACTACTACTACTACCACTACTACTACTACTACCACTATTACTACTATTACTAATAATACTACCATTACTAATACTATTACTACTACTACTACCTGTACTACTACTACCTACTACCCCCCCCCCCCCCCCCCCCCCCCCCCCCCCATCCCCACCTTCCCCGCTGAAGCAAATTGTCCGCTTTCAGAACTAAAACATAGAGGTTTATACATATGGAGTTTCTGGTGGTGCAAAAAACAAAATAGAAAAGGTCCACTTGGTTCATATTCGAAACCCCCCCCCCCCCCCACTACTACTACTACTACTACTTACTACATTCGCCAATTAACCTGAATAAGTCCGTTTAAATTTATTTTTATATTAAACCTTAGCAGGTGGCATTTATGACTGAAGCTATAGAGATGAGAAGGAGGGGGGATTCAATACTTAAACAGGTTTGGGTCACGTACCGCTGTCTGAGAAAAAGTAATTGCAGTGTCTGAGTGATCAAAAAGGTGGATTGAGACCATTGCTCTAATTCTAACTCCGTTGTTGGTCTCGATAATTAAACTCGTGCTATACAAGACAAATGACACACAGACCAAACTAGACAGACAACGAACACCTAACTGAGGAAACTAATCACAAAATGATCATGTTTTCTAAATGGTAAAGATGAAAATAGAAATTCATGTGGATTGACAGTGATAGTAACGGAACTATTCGTAACTAACCAACGATTGGCTTATGTCTTTACAAAGCGTGGGTTTCATTTCATTTTAGTCAGTTTTGTTTTATTTCTAGAATTTACCTTTCGTGCTTATATCTACGTAAAGTTCTAGTGCGTTAAAATTAAAGTTTGTTTTGTTTAAAGGGACATTACTGAGTTTGCTGCATTATAGCATGTTTCCGAAAATATTTCTTCGATTAACCTTACATATTAAAGGCACATTGTCACAGACCACTGATCTATTTAATGGTCTAACAAAGTATTACCTGAACAAAAATAATTTGATTTGTCCCTAAATGTACTTTATTCAACCATTTTTATAACCATCATACTCCATTTATTAATGACATTTTGTAAAAATAATTGAATTATGGCAATGGTCCATAAATCAAAAACTAAAATTGCCGAGAGGGATGACATGGATTTCCCTCTATCATGATTCAGTTACGGTGATTCGATAGCTAGATTTGGTTTCCAAATATTAATGTAAGTTTTATTTATTATCAATGTTTAGAGAAATATGGTCCTTAAATCCGTGACAGTATGCCTTTAAATATATTTTCTTGTCTAGAATATCAGTGTCTGTATATTCAATATGTTTCTGGTCGTCTTAATATTTGTAAGAAGCCCAAACTGGATTTTGTCTTCAAATAATTTCGTACGTACGAAAAAGTATATTTTAGGAAATAAAATGAAATATAACCTAGTACAAATAGTATAACGATCAGAAACACTTTTAATATATAGACACTAATATTTTATGTAGAAAAATATATTTGATGTGTAAATACAATCGTTAAAAAGTCTCTGTTAGTCGATAACATCTTTAAAATTGCAGCAAACTCAGGAATGTCCCTTTAACGACACCACTGTAGCACATTGATTAATTAATCATCGGCTATTGGATGTCAAACATTTGGTAATTCTGACATGTAGTCATTAGAGGAAACTCGCTAAATTTATCCTAATGCAGCGAGGTATCTTTTATATGCACTTTTCCACAGACAGGAAAGCACATACCACGGCCTTTGTCTAGTTGTGGTGCACTGGTTGAAACGAGAGAAAAACAATCAGTTGAATGGATCCACCGAGGTGGTTCGATCCTGCGACGCAAGCACCTCAAGTGAGCGAGAACTGGACCACCATTGCAGCCACTCAACGGAATTTAGTTCCATTGAAAAGAATCGGTGGTGGATCTAGGACTTTCTAAAGGGGGTGGGGGTTCAAAGTTCTAAAGAGGGCAATTTGAGTTTGTTGACAACTAAACCCAGCTCCCAAAAGGAGCGAGATCTGTATGGGGGTTTGAGGGCCAAGACGCTCAGCCATTTTGTTTAATTACTTCTTTGCCAAATATTTGCATGCTCGACTTTGAGAATACAATTGTGGTGAGATACCTTATCTGGGTTTGTCTTCATAAAACTGTAGTCTCTAATAATGTCACACACATACAATTTGTAAGGCATTGGCATGGCGTTAAATCCTCACTGTCTATAGTCTATAGTCCGTCCCACAGGGATCGCCTTTTTTCATATTATATATTTTACTACAAGTTATTTATTTCTGCGCTGATTGATTTGTAAATTGCACACAAAGATAGTATTATTTTGTTATTTCCAAAACATTTTTTACTTTTCTTATGTCAAACCAAACTGAAATTATTTACCAAAAACATTTTAATAGATTGATGTGACGGACTGTAGACGAAACGTTTTATATAAACACGGACATCAGTTATAATCGGTTTGCAATAACCGTTCAACTTTCGATTGTACAATCGGTTAGAATTTGAATTATTATGATCATGCACTTGTTGTTATGTTCGGGGCGGGACGTAGCCCAGTGGTAAAGCGCTCGCTTGATGCGCGGTCTGTTTGGGATCGACCCCTGTCGGTGGGTCCATTGGGTTATTTCTCGTTCCAGCTAGTGCACCACGGCTGGTATATCAAAGACCGTGGTATGTGCTATCCTGTCTGTGGGAAAATGTATATAAAAGATCCCTTGCTGCATTAGACAAAATGTAGAGAGTTTCCTCTGATGACTACGAGTCAGAATTACCAAATGTTTGACATCCAATGGCCGATGATTCAAGTGTCGTTAAACAAAAGAAAAAAAAAAAACCCCTGTTGTCATGTTCAGTGGGATAGGTCCTACAAATCGATAACTTAATCTTTAATACCTAGCCGGTATCCATTTCCGTTACTTACACGTGAAGACAGACCCTAAACCCAGAATATTTACATCTATTTCATCATATAAGCTGTAGGAATATAGTGTTCTCTGTTAGAGCCGTTTTTGATAACTGAAATCACATATCCAGGGTTCGACGTTAACTTTATTTATTACTAGACCAGTGGACTAGTACGTCTTAAAATTTACTAGACCTGACCTAATATCAACTAGACCAAACTGCTGAATGACACAATATACCTAAGCAGGGCTAATTTTGTTAAAGTTTGCTTCATATTGCCTATTATTTGAAGAGTATGCATAATAATTACCAATGTAACTATATTTGAATAAAACACACCAATAAAAACCCCAGGGTATGTAATTTTTTTTGCATATTTTACTCATAACTGAAACATATTTAACATTAAAAGTTAACGCTTGTAGTCTTATTCCACTGGAATAAGCTAAACTGTATCTATGGCAAACAATGTAATATCACTTCTCACAGAATATCCATATAAACTCTGTTCAGTTGCCTTACTCTTTCTTTTCTTGGACAAGTCAGTTTCAGACGGGTCTTTGTCAGATGAAAACCCGTATTTAAACGGTCCATTTTTTTGTCTGCTCGAATACGACCGTACCACATGTAAATAATTCGAAAACAAATCGATTGTCGTATATTTGAAAAACCAAAACAATATTTATTCAAAGAACGTACACTATTGTATGTTTTGCATTTTCATTACCTTATTCGATTTATTGGACAAAAAAACAATGTACCAAAGTATCAAGCAGAAAGAATAATACTGTTTTGCTGATAGTATTTACGTCATAGATCTATGCGCACTAAATTTAGCATACGCACACTATTGACAAACGTTGTGACGAACGGCGCCCTCTACATATCGGATCCGTCAGTCGTTAGCACCAGTCGGGATTGTTCAGTTATTCACTGCCCACTGGATCACGTCTGATTATAGAACCTGGGTTTTCCGTGTCGATAGTTTAATGGAAAATTTTAATGTTTGTAGGATCACTGGATGGCAAATTAATTCACCGCTCATAAATTATCAACACGACCAGTCGGGCTACTCAGAAACACTTATGACTAGACCGAACCAGCTGTTTACTAGACAATGTCGTTCGGACGTACCTTAGTGTCGAAGCCTGATATCACATAGATTTTATTGTTTAGATTATCCAGGGCGGGATGTAGCCCAGTGGTAAACCTGCGCTCCCAGTACCTACCAGCCTTATGTGCGATTACTTAACCTGTAAACCACGGCGGGGAGGAGGGTAGCGGCGGGACGTAGTCCAGTGGTAAACCTGCGCTCCCAGTACCTACCAGCCTTATGTGCGATTACTTAACCTGTAAACCACGGCGGGGAGGAGGGAAACGTCGGGACGTAGCCCAGTGGTAAACCTGCGCTCCCAGTACCTACCAGCCTTATGTTCGATTACTTAACCTGTAAACCACGGCGGGAAGGAGGGAAGCGTCGGGACGTAGCCCAGTGGTAAACCTGCGTTCCCAGTACCTACCAGCCTTATGTTCGATTACTTAACCTGTAAACCACGGCGGGGAGGTGGGAAGCGGCGGGAAGTGCGCCCAGTGGTAAACCTGCGCTCCCAGTACCTACCAGCCTTATGTTCGATTACTTAACCTGTAAACCACGGAGGGGAGGAGGGAAGCGGCGGGATGTAGCCCAGTGGTAAACCTGCGCTCCCAGTACCTACCAGCCTTATGTTCGATTACTTAACCTGTAAACCACGGCGGGGAGGAGGGAAGCGGCGGGATGTAGCACAGTGGTAAACCTGCGCTCCCAGTACCTACCAGCCTTATGTTCGATTACTTAACCTGTAAACCACGGCGGGGAGGAGGGAAGCGGCGGGATGTAGCACAGTGGTAAACCTGCGCTCCCAGTACCTACCAGCCTTATGTTCGATTACTTAACCTGTAAACCACGGAGGGGAGGAGGGAAGCGGCGGGATGTAGCACAGTGGTAAACCTGCGCTCCCAGTACCTACCAGCCTTATGTTCGATTACTTAACCTGTAAACCACGGCGGGGAGGAGGGAAGCGGCGGGATGTAGCCCAGTGGTAAACCTGCGCTCCCAGTACCTACCAGCCTTATGTTCGATTACTTAACCTGTAAACCACGGCGGTGAGGAGGGAAGCGTCGGGACGTAGCCCAGTGGTAAACCTGCGCTCCCAGTACCTGCCAGCCTTATGTTCGATTACTTAACCTGTAAACCACGGAGGGGAGGAGGGAAGCGGCGGGATGTAGCCCAGTGGTAAACCTGCGCTCCCAGTACCTACCAGCCTTATGTTCGATTACTTAACCTGTAAACCACGGCGGGGAGGAGGGAAGCGGCGGGATGTAGCCCAGTGGTAAACCTGCGCTCCCAGTACCTACCAGCCTTATGTTCGATTACTTAACCTGTAAACCACGGAGGGGAGGAGGGAAGCGGCGGGATGTAGCCCAGTGGTAAACCTGCGCTCCCAGTACCTACCAGCCTTGTGTTCGATTACTTAACCTGTAAACCACGGAGGGGAGGAGGGAAGCGGCGGGATGTAGCCCAGTGGTAAACCTGCGCTCCCAGTACCTACCAGCCTTGTGTTCGATTACTTAACCTGTAAACCACGGAGGGGAGGAGGGAAGCGGCGGGATGTAGCACAGTGGTAAACCTGCGCTCCCAGTACCTACCAGCCTTGTGTTCGATTACTTAACCTGTAAACCACGGAGGGGAGGAGGGAAGCGGCGGGATGTAGCACAGTGGTAAACCTGCGCTCCCAGTACCTACCAGCCTTGTGTTCGATTACTTAACCTGTAAACCACGGAGGGGAGGAGGGAAGCGTCGGGACGTAGCCCAGTGGTAAACCTGCGTTCCCAGTACCTACCAGCCTTATGTGCGATTACTTAACCTGTAAACCACGGAGGGGAGGAGGGAAGCGGCGGGATGTAGCCCAGTGGTAAACCTGCGCTCCCAGTACCTACCAGCCTTATGTTCGATTACTTAACCTGTAAACCACGGAGGGGAGGAGGGAAGCGGCGGGATGTAGCACAGTGGTAAACCTGCGCTCCCAGTACCTACCAGCCTTATGTTCGATTACTTAACCTGTAAACCACGGAGGGGAGGAGGGAAGCGGCGGGATGTAGCACAGTGGTAAACCTGCGCTCCCAGTACCTACCAGCGTTATGTTCGATTACTTAACCTGTAAACCACGGCGGGGAGGAGGGAAGCGGCGGGATGTAGCCCAGTGGTAAACCTGCGCTCCCAGTACCTACCAGCCTTATGTTCGATTACTTAACCTGTAAACCACGGCGGTGAGGAGGGAAGCGTCGGGACGTAGCCCAGTGGTAAACCTGCGCTCCCAGTACCTACCAGCCTTATGTTCGATTACTTAACCTGTAAACCACGGCGGGGAGGAGGGAAGCGGCGTGATGTAGCCCAGTGGTAAACCTGCGCTCCCAGTACCTACCAGCCTTATGTTCGATTACTTAACCTGTAAACCACGGCGGTGAGGAGGGAAGCGTCGGGACGTAGCCCAGTGGTAAACCTGCGCTCCCAGTACCTACCAGCCTTATGTTCGATTACTTAACCTGTAAACCACGGAGGGGAGGAGGGAAGCGGCGGGATGTAGCCCAGTGGTAAACCTGCGCTCCCAGTACCTACCAGCCTTGTGTTCGATTACTTAACCTGTAAACCACGGAGGGGAGGAGGGAAGCGGCGGGATGTAGCCCAGTGGTAAACCTGCGCTCCCAGTACCTACCAGCCTTGTGTTCGATTACTTAACCTGTAAACCACGGAGGGGAGGAGGGAAGCGGCGGGATGTAGCACAGTGGTAAACCTGCGCTCCCAGTACCTACCAGCCTTGTGTTCGATTACTTAACCTGTAAACCACGGAGGGGAGGAGGGAAGCGGCGGGATGTAGCCCAGTGGTAAACCTGCGCTCCCAGTACCTACCAGCCTTGTGTTCGATTACTTAACCTGTAAACCACGGAGGGGAGGAGGGAAGCGGCGGGATGTAGCACAGTGGTAAACCTGCGCTCCCAGTACCTACCAGCCTTGTGTTCGATTACTTAACCTGTAAACCACGGAGGGGAGGAGGGAAGCGGCGGGATGTAGCCCAGTGGTAAACCTGCGCTCCCAGTACCTACCAGCCTTGTGTTCGATTACTTAACCTGTAAACCACGGAGGGGAGGAGGGAAGCGGCGGGATGTAGCCCAGTGGTAAACCTGCGCTCCCAGTACCTACCAGCCTTGTGTTCGATTACTTAACCTGTAAACCACGGCGGGGAGGAGGGAAGCGGCGGGATGTAGCCCAGTGGTAAACCTGCGCTCCCAGTACCTACCAGCCTTGTGTTCGATTACTTAACCTGTAAACCACGGAGGGGAGGAGGGAAGCGGCGGGATGTAGCACAGTGGTAAACCTGCGCTCCCAGTACCTACCAGCCTTGTGTTCGATTACTTAACCTGTAAACCACGGAGGGGAGGAGGGAAGCGGCGGGATGTAGCACAGTGGTAAACCTGCGCTCCCAGTACCTACCAGCCTTGTGTTCGATTACTTAACCTGTAAACCACGGAGGGGAGGAGGGAAGCGGCGGGATGTAGCACAGTGGTAAACCTGCGCTCCCAGTACCTACCAGCCTTGTGTTCGATTACTTAACCTGTAAACCACGGAGGGGAGGAGGGAAGCGGCGGGATGTAGCACAGTGGTAAACCTGCGCTCCCAGTACCTACCAGCCTTGTGTTCGATTACTTAACCTGTAAACCACGGCGGGGAGGAGGGAAGCGGCGGGATGTAGCCCAGTGGTAAACATGCGCTCCCAGTACCTACCAGCCTTATGTTCGATTACTTAACCTGTAAACCACGGCGGGGAGGAGGGAAGCGGCCGGTTTGGGATCGATCCCCGTCAAAGGGCCCATTGGGCTATTTCCCACCGCCACTGTTAAATAATGTCAATTTATATAATAATAAAATATGTGGTTTTTTAATTATTCTTGTGGTATATGATGTATACCACCAAATTAAATCAAAGAGACGAAAATGGTAACATTTGTTGGTAAACAGAGAATAATACACGAGTGGCCGTTAGATACAATTTATCTCACGAGTTGTTTTGAAATGTATCTAACGAGCGAAATTATATATATATGTAAGTGGGTGAGCACATGCTCCCCCTTGCCCCAACCCCCCGCTTCTAGCTCGAGTCATTTCCAGCCTTCCCCTTATTGATACTGATATATTAGGGTTGTCGACGATTGCCAAAGCATTACTTAGTGCTTCCTCTAGCCTTCCCCTACATATCAATATCAATAAGGGGAGAGCTGGAGGTTTACTCGAGATACCCCGCTCTTCTACGCCAGCGTTTGAATATTTACAGTGTTGATGAGTATTTTACAAATGATACTAAAATTCCCATCACCGTACAGCTCGTACAATAAAAACAAAATCACTTCTCACCTGCTGTCGTGCCGGATCGATCGTCAAGTGACAATGAGTAAGTGAATCACACGTCGGCGTAACCAATTACCACATTGGTCCGCATTCCTGTCGCGTTCCGGAGCCAATAACACTTCCTTTCGATGATTGGCCAATACACTTGGGGGTTTAACCGGACAGAAAATACGCACTGGAGAAAGACGGTCGGTTCTTTGTAAGCCTCCTCAGACCCTGTGGTTTTTGTTCACCGATGCCTGCTATTATTTACCAATAATTCATCTTGGATTTTTAGTAGTCGTAACAGTTTTTATCACGGAACGTGCGGAACGATATTGGTCTCTTGATTGTGTGTGTTTGTGTACCGGAACATAGGCCCACTTCCCAAGACAGCTCCTGAAACAAACACAAAACAAATGAGGTGACAGGGAAGTGAAATGCTGATATAATAAAACCCAAGCACATTTTTTGGGGTTTAAAAAAAAAGAAGAAAGATTTATTGCCTCCAGAGCATAGGCAGTGAATAGGTTGCGGAGCCTTACAGAGTACATATTTAAACAATAGTATCTAAACAAAATAGTGCTCCGCAAGGCTCAATGGGTAGGTGTAAACCACTTGCACCGACCAGTGATCCATAACTGGTTCAACAAAGGCCATGGTTTGTGCTATCCTGCCTGTGGGAAGCGCAAATAAAAGATCCCTTGCTGCCTGTCGTAAAAAAGAGTAGCCTATGTGGCGACAGCGGGTTTCCTCTAAAAACAGTGTCAGAATGACCATATGTTTGACGTCCAATAGCCGATGATAAGATTAAAAATCAATGTGCTCTAGTGGCGTCGTTAAATAAAACAAACTTTACTTTTTTTTTACTAAACAAAATATACCATTTAAATATGTTAATGCTTTTTATGATATTTATAAGACGGAAAGGGCGAGAGAGAGAGAGAGAGAGAGAGAGAGAGAGAGAGAGAGAGAGAGAGAGAGAGAGAGAGAGAGAGAGAGAGAGAGAGAGAGAGAGACAGAGAGATAGAGAGAGAGACAGAGACAGAGAGAGAGAGACAGAGAGAGAGAGACAGACAGACAGAGACAAACAGACAGACAGACAGACAGACAGATAGAGACAGAGACAGAGAGAGAGAGAGAGAGAGAGAGAGAGAGAGAGAGAGAGAGAGAGAGAGAGAGAGAGGTTCAACAGCAGTAGACAAGTGTAAGAAGTTGTGGGGATATTGAGAGAGTATTAGAGAAAGACATTTCACTCAGTGCTCCTTTTCCAAGTGAACTTTCAAAGCATTATTTTTCATTTTAAAAAGCTTTCAATCAGCATGTTAACAGTAATGTAGCCAGAGTACTCTGACGGTAGAAGAGCTAGACGGACATTTGGAGAGTTTTCACGCTCTCTATCCGTCAGAGACAAATCTATATCAATATTGCGCAATCGCTGCCTACCAAACGGTATTTAAAGATTCCCGATCTAATACAACAACAATCCTGTTTGACGTTAAAGACGTTTAGATCGATAATTTTCCATCTCCCTTATAACATTTTTTCCCCCACATATTAATCACTAATACACACACTACAAGAAGAAACCCTGTGGTCTGGCGTGTTGAAGAAAAAACCTGCTGCCGCATCTTTGTCGATGACCACTAGATTGCTTCACCAACCATGATAGCACGGCTTTTGATTCGCCAATCTCTATGGAACGTTAGTTGGAATGGGATAAAATGTCCGTGGCGAATATAGCCAAATGGGTGACTGCTGCGTCCTCTGGCACACCGACTTAATCTTCAGCACAGAACACAATTTCATAGTTGTTGTTGTCGTTGTTGTGGCAGTGGGCATTTAAAAACATAATGGACCGAATTTACGAAGCCTGTTTTGCTAAAACGCAGGTGATAGAGTATTGTACATGTGCGTAGTCATACGCGTGTAACTCGTAAACAAGCTTTGTAACTTCGGCCGTATATTTTATATTAAAGCGACAGACCCTGGTTTTTAAACACTACGACGTATTTTTCTCTATTAAATCCATTTTTGATAATTTAAATTAGAAATACTTACATTTTATTATTTAGAATATTAATTTTCGTGCACATTTTCGTACATCCAGGGTTTTTTAATACCCTAAAATACATTTTTCATAATTCTAAAAACGCACGTTCGTGTGAGAAGTAATGGTTATTGAGACACGCTCTAGTTATTTTTAGACAATATTTCCCCGTTTAAACATGACAGACTGTAGCCTCTCTCTGTTGTGATCTTATCCAACTGTGTTACAGGTTTGTAAATTAACCAAACTTATAAGTGTCCATTTTTACGTGTTGAAACTAGGGTCTGCTCCTTTAACAACTCTCCATAATATAGCCCAGCAGTTAACACCACACAGTAATAATATCCTTGCAAAGTGTCATACCCCGGACAAATACATCAGTTTCACTGTTAGACTTTTTGAGTAAACGAGTTTTTATTTTCTGTACACAATGTTTCCGCTGTTTGTCCAAAATATTCCATATTTTCCGTACAAAACATCAGATATGGTTGTGGCTGATACTCTGCATATAATGTTTCCGCTGTTTGTCCAAAATGTTCCATAGTCTCCGTATAAAACATCAGATATGGTTTTGGCTGATACTGTGCATAGATTTTGAATGGAGGCCATCATTTTACACCATTCTGCAACCCTAACCCTAGGGCCAGTCTCAGTACCCGACCATCCGTATTAAAATATCCGGATTTGTTTTTGTTTCTGTAACCGCCATTCATCTCTGCAGTTTAGTAACAAGCCATCCACGACTTAATGATGTCATTTCTGTCACAGTATGAACATAAGTGGCAGACTGAAAATTAATTATTTACAAGTTTGAAAATAACGATGGGCATGTTGAACTTTTTGTATCCGTTACCATGGGGACGAGATGTAGTCTAGTAGTAGGGTGCTCGCCTGAGGTGTGATGAGTCACGGAACTGGTCCCGTTCGATTTCTCGTTTCAGCCAGTAAACCACGACTGGTACATCAAAGGCCGTGGTATGTGATATCCTGTCTATGGGATTGTTCATATAAAAGATCCCTTGCCGCTGATCGAAAAGAGTAGCACATGAAGTTGCGACAGCGGGTTTCCTGCCTCATTATCTGTGTGGTCCTTAGCCATATGTCCAACGCCATATAACCGTAAATAAAATGTGTTGAGTGCGTCGTTAAATAAACCATTTCCTTCTTGTCCCGTTCGTCCATGAACTATGTACTGTTCCTCTGTCAACCGATGGAAAAAGACTGGTACATCAAACACCGTAGTATGTACTGTCCTGTCTCTGGGAAAGTGGATACATTAAATCGACTTTTGCTGTTCTTGATAGGAGTAGCATATGTAGCGGAGACGGGTATTCTTCATTTAAAACTTTTAATCTCAATGACTAACGATTAACGCATTCAAAATCGTATATCTACACAGGGCAGAGTCTGAAAGACGCTTTGACAAGTTCGTGGTTTGTCTTAAGGGTAGGTAAGATAGGGATGTAACGATTTATCGATAAGTCGACATGTCGCGATATTTCTCTCTACGATACGATTCACGATACATGCACTATTTTGTCGATACTTGCGGTTTTTAAAAATCGATATTTGTCATTTAAAGTATCGATTTATTTGAAATAAATGTACGCTTTGTCAAAGCGCACATCTTGCCCTAGTTTCCGTTTCAGTTATCGGAAACCAGGCAACGCACAGCTGTATATAGCGTTAAGTTAAATTAATTTTGATTGGCTGATATCTAGATTTGTGGCCAATCGCTTGCTCGAACCAAGTACTTCATCAATATTGTTTGACATGTGCGTCATATATGCAAGGCATGCCGTTCTTCCCAGACACATTTGAAAATCCGCCTGCGAAGTACAAGTCTGCCGTGTGGCGTTTTTTCAAGTTTCCCATTTATTATGAGAACGGTATTAGAAAAGTGTGTAAAAATAAAACAGTGTGTCAGACATGCAAGTCCGTAATTAATTACAGTGGCAACACGACAAATATATCACACATTACTCGCCATCATTCATCATTCCTTGACTCCCCTACTCCTACGAAACTTAAAACAGACTAGAGTACGTCAAATGTTTGCAAAAAGCTGCAACGTTGAATAAAGTATTTGTTCCAAAACTGCCACTGAATTGTGATCGCAGTAAACGATAACAAAAAGCATATGCGAGTTTATAGCACACGATTTACTTATTCATGCTCGAGCCTAAATATCAAATCCAAAGCGGAACAGAAATTAGTACCGAAGTAATTCCAGAACTTTATAAAGAGGTTCGAGATCAGGTTCAGCTGCAACTAAATCGGGCCCATGTTTTTTAAAACAAATAATTCAACACAGTTATGAACCATGCGTGGTTATTTTCCTTGCAATCCTCACAAATATAAGTCTGGATTTATTTTCATTGTTTGTGTTCTATTATTAATACATTAATAATTTTCTAGGCCAACAATTCAGCATTTTTTATTGTAAATTTAATATCGCGATACTTATCGTATCGTGAGGTGAATATCGTGATACGTATCGAATCGCAACCCTACTGTATCGTTACACCCCCAGTAGATACTATATCATAGCGCTGACTTCGACATACAATTTGATATTTTCAGTTGCGATACCGTAACTAATGAGAAGACTGCTTCAAGATCTGTGATAAACCTATTACAACGCATGACGTCAGATCACCATCACCCTCCTAATATGTGACCATGGTATATTATTCTCTCTCTCTCTCTCTCTCTCTCTCTCTCTCTCTCTCTCTCTCTCTCTCTCTCTCTCTCTCTCTGTGCGTGCACATGTGTCTCTTTCTCTTCTCTCTCTCTCCCTCCCTCCCTCCCTCTCTCTCTCTCTCGCTCTCTCTCTCTCTCTCTCCTCTCTCTCGCTCTCTCTCCCTCTCCTCCCTGCTCTCTCTCTCGTCTCTCTCTCTCTCTCTCTCTCTCTCTCTCTCTCTCTCTCTCTCTCTCTCTCTCTCTCTCTCTCTCTCTCTCTCTCTCTCTCTCTCTCTCTCTCTCTCTCTCTCTCTCTCTCTAAATAACCATGTTAGACACTTGTCAGCCTTAGTTAAAATATACCGAGTTGACATTAAAGAAGTGTTCGTTTCCTTAATCACGAGACCGGGTCGCAATTAGTGTGCCTAAACGGCTGATTTGTTTACCCATGGATCCCTCAAACGGACTATTGATCTAAAGGTATTAACCGAATGTGCCGCTGTGTTCTGGGATTTGTCAAGCTCCTGTAATAACTGGTCATCATTCATGCTGTCCACGACGATGGCACGGCAGACAGGGCATGACTCTCAGTCCGGTACAGGCTCTCAACCAGAGTTTTGACAGCTAGATGGAGCTATGTCTCGTCCCAGTCAGTTCATCACAACTGGTATATCAAAGGGCCGTGGTATGTACTATCCTGTATGTGGGATGGTGCATATAAAAGATCCCTTGCTACTAATGAATTTTTTTTAGCCAGTTTTCGTTCTAGACTGTGTCAAAATGACCATATGTTTGACATCCAATAGCCGCTAATTAATAAATCAATGTGCTCTAGTGGTATCGCTAAAAAACCCTTTAAACCACCACCACCACCACCACCACCCCACACACACACACAAAAAAAGAGAAAAAAAAAGAAGCTAAAGAAGGTACAGAAGATCACTACACGATTTAACAACTAACAACTAACAACTAATCATTGCAAGATCATGCTTCAATATTGCGTTATAAAGATGAATTCCGTAAATTCAACGGCAATGGATGTCGCCATCTTTGTTATTTAACATAAACGTGGTTATGCGATGCTTATCTATACGACGGTCGTATTTTTACGGGAATGTCCAGTGTAATACCATCACACACGATCTAAACGTTCCTGTTTTAAGGACATGTTTACGGTTACGGGGCGGGACGCAGCCCAGTGGTAAAGCGTTCGCTTGATGCGCGGGCGGTCTAGGATCGATCCCCGTTGGTGGACCCATTGGGCTATTTCTCGTTCCAGCCAGTGCTCCACAACTGCTGTAACAAAGGTTGTGGTATGTACTATCCTGTCTGTGGGATGGTGCATATAAAAGATCCCTTGCTGCTAATCGAAAAGAGTAGCCCATGAAGTGGGGACAGTGGGTTTCCTCTCTCAATATCTGTGTGGTCCTTTACCATATGTCTGACGCCATAAAACCGTAAATAAAATGTGCTGAGTGCGTCGTTAAATAAAACATTTCCTTCCTTGTTTACAGTTATATGGTTAAGGACCACACAGATATTGAGAGATGAAACCCGCTGTTGCCACTTCATGGGCTACTCTGTTCGATTAGCTGCAAGGGATTTTTTCATATAGTAGTACATACCACGGCCTATGTTAGACCAGTTGTGGAGCACTGGGTGGAACGAGAAATATCCCAGTGGGCCCACCGACGGGAATCGATCTTAGATCGATCGCGCATCAGGCGAGCGCAGTACCACTGAGCTACGTCCCCCACAACAACAACTACGTCCCTCCCAACAACAACTACGTCCCTCGCAACAACAACTACGTCCCTCCCAACAACAACTACTACGTCCCTCGCAACAACAACTACTACGTCCCTCCCAACAACAACTACTACGTCCCTCCCAACAACTACGTCCCTCCCAACAACGACTACTACGCCCCTTCCAACGACAACTACGTCCCTCCCAACAACTACTACGTCCCTCACAACAACAACTACGTCCCTCCCAACAACAACTACTACGTCCCTCGCAACAACAACTACGTCCCTCCCAACAACGACTACTACGTCCCTCCCAGCGACAACTACGTCCCTCCCAACAACAACTACTACGTCCCTCACAACAACAACTACGTCCCTCCCAACAACTACTACGTCCCTCACAACAACTACTACGTCCCTCACAACAACAACTACGTCCCTCCCAACAACAACTACTACGTCCCTTCCAACAACTACTACGTCCCTCCCAACAAATACTACGTCCCTCCCAACAACTACTACGTCCCTCGCAACAACAACTACTACGTCCCTCCCAACAACAACTACGTCCCTCCCAACAACAACTACGTCCCTCCCAACGACACACGTCCTTCCCAACAACAACTACGTCCCTCCCAACAACGACTACTACGTCCTTCCCAACAACAACTACGTCCCTCCCAACAACAACTACTACGTCCCTCACAACAACAACTACGTCCCTCCCAACAACAACTACTACGTCCCTCCCAACAACTACGTCCCTCCCAACAACTACTACGTCCCTCCCAACAACAACTACGTCCCTCCCAACAACAACTACTACGTCCCTCGCAACAACAACTACGTCCCTCCCAACAACAACTACTACGTCCCTCCCAACAACTACGTCCCTCCCAACAACGACTACTACGCCCCTTCCAACGACAACTACGTCCCTCCCAACAACTACTACGTCCCTCACAACAACAACTACGTCCCTCCCAACAACAACTACTACGTCCCTCGCAACAACAACTACGTCCCTCCCAGCGACAACTACTACGTCCCTCCCAACAACTACGTCCCTCCTAACAACGACTACTACGCCCCTCCCAACGACAACTACGTCCCTCCCAACAACTACTACGTCCCTCACAACAACAACTACGTCCCTCCCAACAACAACTACTACGTCCCTCGCAACAACAACTACGTCCCTCCCAGCGACAACTACGTCCCTCCCAACAACAACTACTACGTCCCTCCCAGCGACAACTACGTCCCTCCCAGCGACAACTACTACGTCCCTCCCAACAACTACGTCCCTCCCAACAACGACTACTACGCCCCTTCCAACGACAACTACGTCCCTCCCAACAACTACTACGTCCCTCACAACAACAACTACGTCCCTCCCAACAACAACTACTACGTCCCTCACAACAACAACTACGTCCCTCCCAACAACTACTACGTCCCTCACAACAACTACTACGTCCCTCACAACAACAACTACGTCCCTCCCAACAACAACTACTACGTCCCTTCCAACAACTACTACGTCCCTCCCAACAACTACTACGTCCCTCGCAACAACAACTACTACGTCCCTCGCAACAACAACTACGTCCCTCCCAACAACAACCACGTCACTCACAACAACAACTACGTCCCTCCCAACAACAACTACGTCCCTCCCAACGACAACTACGTCCTTCCCAACAACAACTACGTCCCTCCCAACAACGACTACTACGTCCCTCCCAACAACAACTACGTCCCTCCCAACAACAACCACGTCACTCACAACAACAACTACGTCCCTCCCAACAACAACTACGTCCCTCCCAACGACAACTACGTCCCTCCCAACAACAACTACGTCCCTCCCAACAACGACTACTACGTCCCTCCCAATGACAACTACATCCCTCACAACAACTGCTACGTCCCTCCCAACAACAACTACGTCCCTCCCAACGACAACTACGTCCCTCCCAACAACAACACAACTCCGAACTCTCAAGGCTGACCAAACGTTTTTGATAAATAACTATTTAAGTATCACACACAGAGCAATGCTTTTAGATATAATCAAGAGTTGATGATTGCAGTATTAGCGTTAATTGGAAAATGGATGTTTGGAACCATGTCTTTATATCTAAATGTAGGGCGTGACGTAGCCCAGTGGTAAAGCGCACGACTGATGCGCTTTCGGTCTAGGATCGATCCCCGTCGGTGGGCCCATTGGGCTATTTTTCGTTCCGACCAGTGGACCACAACTGGTATATGAAAGACCGTGGTATGTGCTCTGTCTGTGGGATGGTGCATATAAAATATCCCTTGCTACTAATGGGAAAATGTAGCGGGTTTCTTCTCTATGACAGTGTCAAAATGACCATGTGTTTGACATTCAATAGCCGATGATTAACAAATCAATGTGCTCAAGTGGTGTCCTTAAACAAAACAAACTTCTTTTTTTTAATATCTAAATGTAGTTTTGTGTCAGAATTGTTTTTCATAATACATTTGGACAATGTCTCCTAATTTTAGGAATGTCTGCTTAATGCTAGTATCAGGCTACCAACTGTCACGACGAAGTTGGCCGACTCGATGGTTGCGTTGTAATTTTTCAAACGCCAGACGTACGACAGAAGTGCTCAGTTTAACAACTAATTGGTCGTAAGAGATGTACACGACGAGAACTGAGTTGTAAGAGCGCTCAGACTAGCAACTGGACAGACGTAGAAGTCGTCATATCGACGAGTTGACCAATTCCGTCGTGACAGTTGGTAGTCTGAACCTAGCATAACGATATCTCAAGACATTGTCTAAACAACAGTTCTTAGGTTAGGCATGGCGGAAGCAAGTAGATATTGGGGGAGTGGGGCTGACTGAGATCGAGGGCGCAACGCAAAGTGTCTAGGGGTTCGGGGTGTAGGGTATGATCCACTTAAAAGTTTGCAAACTAGATGTCTTAAAATGCAATTTCCTGCATTCTGCAAGTGTGACGGTACATGGTCTTAATTTCTTTTCGCCTGTGGCGATATTAATTGTTTTAGAAGGCCGTGTGCAGTTCCAAATGCACTTAGCCAGATGGGCAACTTGTTACGTGATACCTTTGCGCGACGGTCGTGTCGAATACACACCCAGTCAGGTGCGGAGGCCATGTGGCGAGTAGTTACGTAATACCTCCGCGAGTGCGATTTTTACAACCGTGATTTGGCGACGATGGCGACAGCCAGTCTGACGATCAGAGAAAAATATACCGACTCTGGGAGAGGTGGAATATCAGATGATAGGTGTTGTACCCCCAGGCGATATTCGCTGTCTCTGAGAGTTTTGAATAAATAGCTAGGGTTTAGAGATATCGAGGAGAACCATAGGAAGGTATCCCAGGGGAACGTTGTCTGTCCGGACTTTGGTAAATATATTATTTCTGCTCTGTTGTATAACCTTGATGTGATTGATGTGACTTTAAATATTTTAATACTGTATTATACCGATATTCTTTAGACAGTGTCTTCGTTCATCTGACGAAGTAAATCGTAGACTTTTTGTTCTAACATTATACGAGTATTTGGTAATATAAAGCTTAGCCAGTCACCCTAGAGGACCTAGGTAAACTGTAGGTTATTGTCTTTATTGTGATAGGTACAGTGTTAATCCTGTGTTTACAAGGTTTACTGAATGAGTAGTTAAGGGTTAATTAAAATTCAACCAGTTCGGAACTAGAGCTGAAATTCCTTTATTAATTAAGTTCCCCTGGAAGCCGTTCTCCATTTATAACACGTTGTTGTGTGTTAGCGTTTCTCATATCACCCGTGTCACGTGAAGGGTTGGGTTTTGGAAATGGGAAAA
>NC_054700.1:13245531-13268839 GCF_016097555.1 Gigantopelta aegis | reverse complement strand
TATTGTTTGTAAATGGGGGCTTTATAAATTATTTTTACAAAAAACTAGATGTAGCAACTAGAAGTTCACTAGAAAATTAATTAATAATAAGTGCGTCATATCTAAACATGGATAAGAATTTGCTGGATAGTCCTACGCTCAGTGTAGTGGAGATTAAGCGAGCACGTAAGACCGAGTTAGTTGAAATCGCGGGTGAGCGAGAAATTGATTTAACATCAGCTAAAACCTTAGGAGATATAAGGACAATTGTTATCCAGGAACTTTTTGGTGATAGTCCTGTTATGGAAGAAAGTGAGATTGTTCCAGAGATAGAGATAAGTGACTTGAGTATAGAACAACAGTTAGCTTTTAAAAAGCTTGAGTACGAAAGAGAAGAACGTGCATTAGATAGAGAGAGAGAGAGAAAAAAGAAGAAGATAGAGATAGAGAAAAAGAAGATAGAGATAGAGAGAGAGAGAGAGAGAGTTAGAGAGAAAGAGAAGAGAGGGAGAGAGAAGATAGAGATAGGGATAGAGAAGATAGAGAGAGGGAGAGAAGAGAGAAACAGAGAAGATAGACATAGCGATAGAGAAAGAGAAGAGAGGGGTAGAGAGAGAGAGAGAAAGAGAAGAGAGGGATAGAGAATTCCAGTTAGAAAAATTAAAAGTGGAACATGAGTTAAAGTTGAATACTGAAGAAGTTAGACGTGAGGCCGGAAATGGGTTTAACATGTCGGAGGCTTATAGATCAGTGCCTGTATTTGATGACCAGGAGGTAGGTATGTTCTTCCAACTTTTTTAACGGGCCGCTAAGCAGCTAAATTGGCCGCAGTCTAAGTGGACATTGTTAGCCGTGTCTAAGTTTAAGGGGAAGGCTAGTGTAGCTTATAATTCAATGAGTGATGAGCGAGCAAATCAGTATGACCTAGTTAAGGCTGCGGTGTTGAGGGCGTATGAATTACGACCTGAGGATTATCGTTTACGGTATAGCGAGTTGAGAAAAACGCAGGGTCAGTCTTATAGTGAGTTTGTGGCTAAGAAGGCAGGGATGTTTGATAAATGGGTGATTTCTCATCAGGTAGAGTCATATACCGAGTTACGGGAGTTGTTGATCTTACAGGACATTAAAAATGGATTACCAGTTAGCTTACGTATTCATTTAGAGGATCGTGATGTCAAAAAGATAGAGGAGGCAGGCATAGTGGCAGATGATTACGTGTTAATACACAAAGCTCAGGCAGTACCGGGTAGCTCTTTACAACAGGGTGATAAGAAGAAATTTCAGCCAGGTTTTTCCCGGGAAAGTAACTATCGGGGAGAGTCATCTAGTTGGTCAGCTAGTCAGGCAAGGAATGCACCTGGTGGGCAAAGTAAGGATAGACCTGCATTATCAGCCAATGCACGAACTTTTCGTCCACATTGCAGTTACTGTAAAAAGGATAACCATCTTATCGGGGACTGTTTTAAAAGGAAACGCGATAATGCGCAAGTGGTCGGTTTAGTGAGGTCAGCTCCGTTAGCGAGTGAGTTAATGGTTAGTCCCATGGCAGAGAAAGTAAACCCGTATGTGTCCACTGGTATGGTTTGTGATGTGAAACAAGAATTGAGTCCTAAGGCAATATCAATCTATAGAGATACCGGGTGTAGTCAGAGTCTGATCACGCAAGAGTGTTTAGCTGGTATTGAGAATGCAGATACTGGACGTAGTTTCGCTTTAACCTCGGTTACTGGAGAAAATATGGTTGTCAGGTTACATAAGGTTTTCTTGTGTTCGAAGTTTGTGACGGGACCAGTCATTATGGGTGTTGTGAAGGACTTGCCTTTTGAAAACATAGGAGTTTTGTTGGGTAATGATTTGACTAGTCAATGTTGTCAGCCGCAATGTGACCAATTGTTAATTGAAGACAGCCCTTTACCCATAGAAGAGTGTGAGGTTGATGAGACTAGATATCCTGCGTGTGTAATGACTAGGGCTATGGCCAGTAGGTTAGCACGAGACCCAGAGGATATTTGTGATTTGTCTGATACGTGTGTGAGCCATGAAATTGGAGTGGATGAGGTTATCAGTAAAATGTTAGACAAGTCAACTGAGGAATTAAATGTGGTGGAACCTGTTGGTCTCCCGCAGAGGGGAAATGAACCAGCTATGTTTGATAGGGGGGACTTACCTTGTAATAGACAAGAGTTAATCCTAGAGCAGGGGGCTGATCCAAGTTTGTTGGCAGCTCGCACTACATTGTTAACTGAGGGTGAGATGGAGGACCAGATGTCAGGGTATTATATGGACATGGGAGTGTTAATGAATAAGAGTGTGGAAAAGGTTGTGCCTGATAGTGAGGAATGTGTGACAAGATGTAGAATTGTGGTGCCCTCTAAGTACCGTCCGTCATTGTTATTGTTAGCACATGAGGACGTGTTTGCTGGCCACTTAGGGCGGAATAAAACTCATAGTAAACTTGCCTCAGAGTTTTATTGGAAGGGAATGTTTGCAGATGTCAGTAAGCATTGTATGTCATGTCATGTGTGTCAGGTTGTGGGCAAACCAAATCAGCTAATTCCTCCCTATCCCCTGCAGAAGGTTCCCATAGTTGGGGAAGCCTTTTCAAAAGTGTTGATAGATGTCGTGGGGCCATTACCGAAAACGCGTTCAGGCAACCAATTCTTGTTAACAATTATGTGCTTAACTACGCGTTTTCCAGAGGCGATTCCCTTAAGGAAGGTTACTGCGTCGGTTGTAGCTAGTGCGCTGCTTAAGTACTTTACGTACACAGGTTTACCAGGTGAAATTCAAAGCGACCGGGGTACGAACTTTATGAGCAAGTTAATCCAGCAAGTACTGTCTATGTTAGATATACGACAGATTCGTTCTGCTGCATTCCACCCTGAGAGCCAGGGCGCCATAGAACGTTTCCACCAGAGCATGAAAAGTATGCTCCGCTGCCATTGTTTCGACAATGGTACTGACTGGGACCAGTCAATTCCTTTCGTGTTGTTCGCAGCACGGGATGCTAAGCAAGAATCCTTAGGATTCACCCCTATTGAGTTGGTCTATGGGCATTGAGCCCGAGGCCCTCTCAAATTGGTAAAAGATAGTTGGTTAGACAAGGATAATGCCGAAAACCTGCTGATTTATGTAGGGAGAGTTAGAGATAGGTTGTGGCAGGCGACCGAACTGGCTAGTAAGCATCTGAGCTATGCTCAGAGCAAAATAAAATCAGTGTTTGATAGGAAGGCTAAGAGTCGGGAATTTAAACCAGGGGATAAAGTGCTGCTGTACCTTACCATTAAACGGGGTTCATTACAGAACCGGTATTTCGGTCCCTATGTTGTGCACAAACGGGTTAATGAGACAGGGTATGTGATAAACACTCCTGATAGGGTTAGGAAAAGTAGGTATTGTCACATCAATTTGCTAAAAGGTTATTTTGACAGACTGCCGATAGTTCCAGTTTTGCCTGTCCAAATTGAGAGTCACTCAATTTCCTGTGATGACGTCAAGACTGCGGAGATCAAATTAACCAACAGCCAGATTCTAGCAGACTTGAGTTCCTATCTACAGCACCTTGACAGCCCCCAGCGAGCAAAGCTGACTACGTTGATACAAGACAATGTTTCCATTTGTCAGGACTTTCCAACGGTTACCAATACTTTAATCCAGGATGTGCGCTTGGAACCCAACGCTACACCGATTCGACAGCATGCCTATCGGATAAATCCTGTAAAACGTGCGGCACTAAAAAAAGAGATAGATTACATGTTGGAACACGACATTCTGGAACCATCAAACAGTCAGTGGGCATCACCTGTTATTCTGATTCAAAAGGGAGATAACAGTTTCCGGGTGTGCGCTGACCTACGTCGCGTGAATCAACTCATCAAGGCAGATGCCTACCCTCTACCCCGCCTTGACGATTGCATCGACCGAGTTGGACACGCGCAATACATCACCAAATTGGACCTACTGAAGGGTTTTTATGCCATTCCGTTAACGGAGGAAGCTAAGGACATTCTGGCGATCATCACACCTGACGGCCTCTTCCAATTCCGAGTGATGCCGTTTGGTTTGAAGACTGCACCTGCTGCCTTTCAAAGGATGATGAACCAGGTGTTATCTGACTTAGAAAACGTCAGTGTGTATCTGGACGATGTGGTGTTAGCCACCGACACTTGGGATGAACATTTAACCGGGTTACAACTAATATTCAGTCGCCTACAGAAAGCTAACTTGACTGTGAACCTGGGCAAATGTGAATTCGTGAGAGCTTCAGTGACCTACTTAGGTCATACTGTCGGACATGGTTGCGTCGCCCCACTGCAGGCCAAGACACTAAGCATCAGCCAGTACCCTGCACCGACCAACCGTCGTGAAGTTCGCCGGTTCCTTGGTATGGCCGGTTATTATCGTCGTTTCTGTGCTAGATTTGCGACGGTAGCGGCCCCCATCACCTCGCTGCTAAAGAAGGAAACGAAGTTCCAGTGGTCAGATGAATGCGAGAAGTCATTTAACCGTCTCAAGCAGATGCTCTCCTCGTCTCCCGTGATGGCAGCACCAGACTACCGAATGCCGTTCAAGCTAGATGTGGATGCAAGTGACGTGGGAGCTGGAGCTGTGCTGTTCCAGGAAGACGAACATGGACTGGACCATCCTGTAAGTTTCTTCTCGAAAAAGTTTGACAAACACCAGGTGAACTATTCCACTATAGAGAAGGAAGCTTTGGCCATGGTACAAGCTCTGAAGCATTTTCAGATCTACGTGAAATCGGCAGTGCACCAAGTGGTGGTCTTTACTGATCATAATCCACTTACTTTCATTCACAGAATGAAAGCCACCAACCAGAGAGTTTTGAGGTGGAGTCTTCTTCTGCAAGAATACCCAATTACCATTGAACATATCAAGGGCACATCCAATGTAATCGCTGATGCCCTGTCCCGAAGTTGAACGTTATGATAATGTGTTGACATTCTTTATTTCTGTTTTGTTTATATATATTTTATTTGTATACCAGGGACTCAGAGACTCAGTGTGATTACTGGTAGTCACCTTATTATTACATGTGTTATAAATGCCCGTATGCGTCGGTTAACGCACCTTTTTGTTTTAATGTAGTATATTTCCCTATTCCTAGAGTAGAGGAAATATCCTTTTTGAGGTGGGGGTGTGTGACGGTACATGCTCTTAATTTTGTTTCACCTGTGGCGATTTTAATTGTGTTAGAGGGCCGTGTGCAGTTTCATTGCACGTAACCCAGGTGGGCAACTTGTTACGTAATACTTCGCGCGATCGGGCATTCCAATATGCACTTAGTCCAGCTGTGGAGGCCATGTGGCGAGTAGTTACGTAATACCTCTGCGAGTGCGGTTTTTACAACCGTGATTTGGCGACGATGGCGTCAGTAAGTCTGACGATCAGAGAGAAATATACCGACTCTAGTAGAGTTGGAATATCAGATGATAGGGGGAGGTACCGCCTTGTACCCCCAGGCGAATTCTGACTTTTATAATAAATAGCTAGGATTTAGAGATATCTAGAGAACCATAAAAGGACGGCTCCCAGGGAACGTTAGTCCGTTTGGACTTTGGTAAATATCATTTCTGCTCTGTGTATAACCTTGATGTGATTGATGTGACTTTAAATATTTTGATACTGTATTATACCAATATTCTTTAGACAGTGTCTTCGGTCATCTGACGAAGTAAATCGTAGTCTTACTGTTCTATATTTTATACGAGTATTTGGTAAAATAAAGCTTAGCCAGTCATCCTAGACGACCTAGGTAAACTGTAGGTTATTGTCTTTATTGTGATAGGTACCAGTATTAATTTTGTGTTACAAGGTTACTGAATGAGTAGTTAGGGTTAATTAAAAATTAACCCGTTAGGAATAGAGCTGTAATTCCTTTATTAATTAAGTTCCCCTGGAAGCGTTCCTCCTATCATTATCACACGTTACTGAACGAGTAGTAAGGGTTAATTAAAAATTAACCAGTTAGGAATGGTGTTGTAATTCCTTTATTAATTAACTTCTCCTGGAAGCGTTTCTCAATTATCACACGCGTGGGTGTTGTGTAACGGTGAAGTGATTCGCACATTGTGTAACTAGACACCTAGAGATTAACTAATTAAGTGATCAGTTCTGGGTTGTTATTATTGCTGTTATTAATTTACTACTACGGCTGTACATTTGTCAGCGTAGATTAATACAGATTCCAAAGTGTATTGTGTTTTTGTTGTGTTTCTAGAGAACTAACGTGCTATAATAATATATACTTTATATAAGATCGTATCTCTGATCATACCTAGAGACGAGCCATACTAGGGTTTAACAGCCTGTTACAGAGAGATCTAATAGATATACAGTTAGGAGAGATATTTTGATAATCGTGTTTTATTCAGTTACGGGAATTATAGAATCCCCGTGACAGGAGTAGAAAATTGGGGCGCTCGTCCCGGATCTGAAACGGGACATGCATATTTAAAAAAGTATTGTTTGTAAATGGGGGCTTTATAAATTATTTTTACAAATAACCAGAAGTAGCACGTTGTTCACTAGAAAATTAATTAATAATAAGTGCGTCATATCTAAACATGGATAAGAATTTGCTGGATAGGCCTACGCTCAGTGTAGTGGAGATTAAGCGAGCACGTAAGGCCGAGTTAGTTGAAATCGCGGGTGAGCGAGAAATTGATTTAACATCAGCTAAAACCTTAGGTGATATAAAGACAATTATTATCCAGGAAGTTTTTGGTGATAGGCCTGTTATGGAAGACAGTGAGATTGTTCCAGAGATAGAGATAAATGAGTTAAGTGTGGAACAACAATTAGCTTTTAAAAAGCTTGAGTACGAAAGAGAAGAGAAAGAGAGAGAAAGAGAAGAACGTTCATTAGATAGAGAGAGGGAGAGAGAAAGAGAAGATAGAGATAGAGAAAAAGAAGATAGGGATAGAGAAAAAGAAGATAGGGATAGAGAGAGAGAGAGAGAGAGAAGAGAGAGAGAGAGAGAGAGAAAGAGAGAGAGAGAGAGAGAGAAAGAGAAGAGAGAGATAGAGAAGATAGACATAGAGATAGAGAATTCCAGTTAGAAAAATTAAAAGTGGAACATGAGTTAAAGTTGAATACTGAAGAAGTTAGACGAGAAGCCGGAAATGGGTTTAACATGTCGGAGGCTTATAGATCAGTGCCGGTATTTGATGACCAGGAGGTAGATATGTTTTTCCAACTTTTTGAACGGGCCGCTAAGCAGCTAAATTGGCCGCAGTCTAAGTGGACATTGTTAGCCGTGTCTAAGTTTAAGGGGAAGGCTAGTGTAGCTTATAATTCAATGAGTGATGAGCGAGCAAATCAGTATGACCTAGTTAAGGCTGCGGTGTTGAGGGCGTATGAATTACGACCTGAGGATTATCGTTTACGGTATAGCGAGTTGAGAAAAACGCAGGGTCAGTCTTATAGTGAGTTTGTGGCTAAGAAGGCAGGGATGTTTGATAAATGGGTGATTTCTCATCAGGTAGAGTCATATACCGAGTTACGGGAGTTGTTGATCTTACAGGACATTAAAAATGGATTACCAGTTAGCTTACGTATTCATTTAGAGGATCGTGATGTCAAAAAGATAGAGGAGGCAGGCATAGTGGCAGATGATTACGTGTTAATACACAAAGCTCAGGCAGTACCGGGTAGCTCTTTACAACAGGGTGATAAGAAGAAATTTCAGCCAGGTTTTTCCCGGGAAAGTAACTATCGGGGAGAGTCATCTAGTTGGTCAGCTAGTCAGGCAAGGAATGCACCTGGTGGGCAAAGTAAGGATAGACCTGCATTATCAGCCAATGCACGAACTTTTCGTCCACATTGCAGTTACTGTAAAAAGGATAACCATCTTATCGGGGACTGTTTTAAAAGGAAACGCGATAATGCGCAAGTGGTCGGTTTAGTGAGGTCAGCTCCGTTAGCGAGTGAGTTAATGGTTAGTCCCATGGCAGAGAAAGTAAACCCGTATGTGTCCACTGGTATGGTTTGTGATGTGAAACAAGAATTGAGTCCTAAGGCAATATCAATCTATAGAGATACCGGGTGTAGTCAGAGTCTGATCACGCAAGAGTGTTTAGCTGGTATTGAGAATGCAGATACTGGACGTAGTTTCGCTTTAACCTCGGTTACTGGAGAAAATATGGTTGTCAGGTTACATAAGGTTTTCTTGTGTTCGAAGTTTGTGACGGGACCAGTCATTATGGGTGTTGTGAAGGACTTGCCTTTTGAAAACATAGGAGTTTTGTTGGGTAATGATTTGACTAGTCAATGTTGTCAGCCGCAATGTGACCAATTGTTAATTGAAGACAGCCCTTTACCCATAGAAGAGTGTGAGGTTGATGAGACTAGATATCCTGCGTGTGTAATGACTAGGGCTATGGCCAGTAGGTTAGCACGAGACCCAGAGGATATTTGTGATTTGTCTGATACGTGTGTGAGCCATGAAATTGGAGTGGATGAGGTTATCAGTAAAATGTTAGACAAGTCAACTGAGGAATTAAATGTGGTGGAACCTGTTGGTCTCCCGCAGAGGGGAAATGAACCAGCTATGTTTGATAGGGGGGACTTACCTTGTAATAGACAAGAGTTAATCCTAGAGCAGGGGGCTGATCCAAGTTTGTTGGCAGCTCGCACTACATTGTTAACTGAGGGTGAGATGGAGGACCAGATGTCAGGGTATTATATGGACATGGGAGTGTTAATGAATAAGAGTGTGGAAAAGGTTGTGCCTGATAGTGAGGAATGTGTGACAAGATGTAGAATTGTGGTGCCCTCTAAGTACCGTCCGTCATTGTTATTGTTAGCACATGAGGACGTGTTTGCTGGCCACTTAGGGCGGAATAAAACTCATAGTAAACTTGCCTCAGAGTTTTATTGGAAGGGAATGTTTGCAGATGTCAGTAAGCATTGTATGTCATGTCATGTGTGTCAGGTTGTGGGCAAACCAAATCAGCTAATTCCTCCCTATCCCCTGCAGAAGGTTCCCATAGTTGGGGAAGCCTTTTCAAAAGTGTTGATAGATGTCGTGGGGCCATTACCGAAAACGCGTTCAGGCAACCAATTCTTGTTAACAATTATGTGCTTAACTACGCGTTTTCCAGAGGCGATTCCCTTAAGGAAGGTTACTGCGTCGGTTGTAGCTAGTGCGCTGCTTAAGTACTTTACGTACACAGGTTTACCAGGTGAAATTCAAAGCGACCGGGGTACGAACTTTATGAGCAAGTTAATCCAGCAAGTACTGTCTATGTTAGATATACGACAGATTCGTTCTGCTGCATTCCACCCTGAGAGCCAGGGCGCCATAGAACGTTTCCACCAGAGCATGAAAAGTATGCTCCGCTGCCATTGTTTCGACAATGGTACTGACTGGGACCAGTCAATTCCTTTCGTGTTGTTCGCAGCACGGGATGCTAAGCAAGAATCCTTAGGATTCACCCCTATTGAGTTGGTCTATGGGCATTGAGCCCGAGGCCCTCTCAAATTGGTAAAAGATAGTTGGTTAGACAAGGATAATGCCGAAAACCTGCTGATTTATGTAGGGAGAGTTAGAGATAGGTTGTGGCAGGCGACCGAACTGGCTAGTAAGCATCTGAGCTATGCTCAGAGCAAAATAAAATCAGTGTTTGATAGGAAGGCTAAGAGTCGGGAATTTAAACCAGGGGATAAAGTGCTGCTGTACCTTACCATTAAACGGGGTTCATTACAGAACCGGTATTTCGGTCCCTATGTTGTGCACAAACGGGTTAATGAGACAGGGTATGTGATAAACACTCCTGATAGGGTTAGGAAAAGTAGGTATTGTCACATCAATTTGCTAAAAGGTTATTTTGACAGACTGCCGATAGTTCCAGTTTTGCCTGTCCAAATTGAGAGTCACTCAATTTCCTGTGATGACGTCAAGACTGCGGAGATCAAATTAACCAACAGCCAGATTCTAGCAGACTTGAGTTCCTATCTACAGCACCTTGACAGCCCCCAGCGAGCAAAGCTGACTACGTTGATACAAGACAATGTTTCCATTTGTCAGGACTTTCCAACGGTTACCAATACTTTAATCCAGGATGTGCGCTTGGAACCCAACGCTACACCGATTCGACAGCATGCCTATCGGATAAATCCTGTAAAACGTGCGGCACTAAAAAAAGAGATAGATTACATGTTGGAACACGACATTCTGGAACCATCAAACAGTCAGTGGGCATCACCTGTTATTCTGATTCAAAAGGGAGATAACAGTTTCCGGGTGTGCGCTGACCTACGTCGCGTGAATCAACTCATCAAGGCAGATGCCTACCCTCTACCCCGCCTTGACGATTGCATCGACCGAGTTGGACACGCGCAATACATCACCAAATTGGACCTACTGAAGGGTTTTTATGCCATTCCGTTAACGGAGGAAGCTAAGGACATTCTGGCGATCATCACACCTGACGGCCTCTTCCAATTCCGAGTGATGCCGTTTGGTTTGAAGACTGCACCTGCTGCCTTTCAAAGGATGATGAACCAGGTGTTATCTGACTTAGAAAACGTCAGTGTGTATCTGGACGATGTGGTGTTAGCCACCGACACTTGGGATGAACATTTAACCGGGTTACAACTAATATTCAGTCGCCTACAGAAAGCTAACTTGACTGTGAACCTGGGCAAATGTGAATTCGTGAGAGCTTCAGTGACCTACTTAGGTCATACTGTCGGACATGGTTGCGTCGCCCCACTGCAGGCCAAGACACTAAGCATCAGCCAGTACCCTGCACCGACCAACCGTCGTGAAGTTCGCCGGTTCCTTGGTATGGCCGGTTATTATCGTCGTTTCTGTGCTAGATTTGCGACGGTAGCGGCCCCCATCACCTCGCTGCTAAAGAAGGAAACGAAGTTCCAGTGGTCAGATGAATGCGAGAAGTCATTTAACCGTCTCAAGCAGATGCTCTCCTCGTCTCCCGTGATGGCAGCACCAGACTACCGAATGCCGTTCAAGCTAGATGTGGATGCAAGTGACGTGGGAGCTGGAGCTGTGCTGTTCCAGGAAGACGAACATGGACTGGACCATCCTGTAAGTTTCTTCTCGAAAAAGTTTGACAAACACCAGGTGAACTATTCCACTATAGAGAAGGAAGCTTTGGCCATGGTACAAGCTCTGAAGCATTTTCAGATCTACGTGAAATCGGCAGTGCACCAAGTGGTGGTCTTTACTGATCATAATCCACTTACTTTCATTCACAGAATGAAAGCCACCAACCAGAGAGTTTTGAGGTGGAGTCTTCTTGATGTGGGGGTGTGTGACGGAACATGCTCTTAATTTTGTTTTCGCCTGTGGCGATATTAATTGCTTTAGAGGGCGTGTGCAGTTCCAATATGCACTTAAGCCCAGGTGGGCACTTTGTTACGTAATACCTCTGCGCGACGGTCGTCGAGCTTCCAGGGAACGCGTCCGTTTGGATTTGGTAAATATTATTTCTGCTCTGTTGTATAACCTTGATGTGATTGATGTGTCTTTAAATATTTTAATACTGTATTATACCAATATTATTTAGACGGTGCTGCCGGTCATCTGACGCAGTAAACTGTAGGCTCACTGTTCTAATATATATAAAAAGCTTAACCAGTCATCCTAGAGGACCTAGGTAAACTGTAGGTTATTGTCTTTATTGTGATAGGTACCAGTATTAAGTCTGTATTACAAGGTTACTGAATGAGTATTTAAGGGTTAATTAAAAATTAACCAGTTAGGAATAGAGTTGTAATTCCTTTATTAATTAAGTTCCCGTGGAAGCATTTTTCAATTATCACACGTTACTGAATGAGTAGTAAGGGTTAATTAAAAATTAACCAGTTAGGAACAGAGTTGTAATTCCTTTATTAATTAAGTTCCCCTGGAAGCGTTTCTCAATTATCACACGTGTGGGTGTTGTGTCACGGTGAAGTGATTAGCATATTGTGTAAACTAGACACCTAGAGATTAACTAATTAAGTGATCAGTTCTGGGTTGTTATTATTTGTTAATATTTGTTGTTGTTAATTAACTACTGCTGCAGTACATTTGTCAGCGTAGGTTAATACAGATTCCAAAGTGTATTGTGTTTTTGTTGTGTTTTCTAGTGAACTAAACGTGCTATAATAATATATACTTTATATAATATCTTATATATGATCATACTCTGACGAGCCACGCGGGTTGAACTGCCCGTTACAGAGAGATCTAATAGATATACAGTTGGGAGAGATATTTGGATAATCGTGTTTCATTCGGATACGGGTATTATAGGATCCCCGTGACAGGAATCAATATAAAAATTCAAAGGTTAATAACCGTGTAAGGTAGGGGGTTAGCATAGACCATGTTATAACTTCTTCATAAATCGAGGGTCGACACCCAGAATTGGTTATATCCAATTAAAATATGAAGAACTATGCCATTTTATATTCTATTAATGTAAGTGGTTCTTTTTTGGAGGAGGAGAGATATATGTAACATATATGATAAAAAAAAACCCTATACTATTTGTATTGCTTTTTCTGATTTTTTAGACGTTTTAAACTCTTCGAGATCTCCCGCAGCATGGAATTTCGAACAAGCTAATCTATAGATCAGCATGTCCGTCCCACAAGTAAACTCAGGAGACTCCCAAGGTGACATGCTCAAACGCTCTTTGACTATGGCCATGATCCATGAGCAGTATCCAGAAGAATCCTGGATCCGTTCATACATGGATGGCTCATCAACAAATGCTGTGACCAATGGAGGTGCAGGCGTATTTGTTAAGTTCTCCCCAAGAAACATCTCCAAAGTGGACATCCCAACCGACACCTACAGTTCCAACTATAATGCAGAGGCCCAAGCCCCAATGCAGGCCGCTACCATGATTATGAACAAGTTGTCTGTCTATCTGTTCTGTTAGATGCTCGTTGTTTAGTCCTGTAAGCGTTAGAAAGGGACACTCTTCCTCATCTAATGGAAGGCATCCAAGAACGTGCAAAGTAAAGGCGAGTGGCCTTACAATGGATTCCAGCCCACTGTGGAATCCTAGGAAATGAAGAAGAGGACAGGCTAGTTAAGCTAGGAGCAAAACAAATACAACCAAACAACAGAGGTAGCTTCTCTGAAAAGAAAACCCTGATCAGGTCAGCTAATAAGCCCAGGACAGTGGGGCATGATTATTACATTCTCAGCCGAGTGGATAAAGTAACTCTGTTCAGACACCGTACAGGCCACAGCAGCCTAAATGCTCACATGCTCAAAAACTTCAGGCTAGCACCTTCACCAACTTGCATCTGTGGACCATATATTTCCATCATTCTACTCACACTATTGTCGTTTAATTCAGGCAAAAATTGGCCTACCCCTACAAAAATGGATGCCCGTACGTCCAGGGAAATTCCTCCGCATTTTCTTTCCTGATTGCTTCGCATTTTTTTGCCAGATTGCAAAAGACGTTTTCAACTGACCCGCACCCATGTATGCGCCTGCATACAGGAAAACCGCCTTTATTGACTGTATAACTCACTCAAATAGATTTTTTTTTATACGCTATAAAAAGTAGTTCATTATTAAATAACAGAAATAACGATTGATCCCAGACGTTTCTATGTTGTGATGACATTTCTACACTCTCGTCTGCTTGTGAAGAGTCACGCTATGTTTTGTACACCTATCTTACTCTCGCTTCCTACAAAACTCGCGGAATTACGTTTCCGACGACAACGGCGATGGTAACGTCAGCTTTTGTAATTAAATAAATTTTAAAAATATATGTTTCCAGGAAATTACCTACATTTTTCTTAGGTAGGTTACGTCGTTTTTAAATTATTTTTATTTTTTTAAAGACTATATTTCACTTTTGTGACACATATTGATTTGTGTTGTTAAACCCATACATACATACAGAGAGAGAAAGAGAGAGAGAGAGAGAGAGAGAGAGAGAGAGAGAGAGAGAGAGAGAGAGAGAGAGAGAGAGAGAGAGAGAGAGAGAGAGAGAGAGAGAGAGAGAGAGAGAGAGAGAGAGAGAGAGAGGGAGGGAGAGAGGTGACACTGAGACAGATAAACAGAAACATAGGTAAAGAGATAGGATGAGAGACACGGAGACGGAGAAAGAGAAGATTGAAATAGATATAGAGACATACAGAGAGAGAGAGAGAGAGAGAGAGAGAGATAGAGAGAGAGAGAGAGAGAGAGAGAGAGAGCCCAGAGAGAGAGAGAGAGCCCAGAGAGAGAGAGAGAGAGTTAGTACGAGAGAGAAGAGAGAGGCATGCAGATGAAGGTACGTACGTGCATGCATGCATACATACATACATACATACATATATACATACATACATACATAAAGACTGACATACAGACGAACAGACAAAACCCTATAACCACACCTACAGATACAGACGTATGACGCCTGCAGATACAGACGTATGACGCCTACAGATACAGACGTATGACGCCTGCAGATACAGACGTATGACGCCTACAGATACAGACGTATGGCGCCTACAGAAACAGACGTATGACGCTTACAGATACAAATATATGACGCCTACAAGACTGACCTAGCCAGTGAGATATAGAAGTGTTTACCGTGACACTGACCTTGTCATGTTTTATCACGACTCGTCAAACACATCTAATGAAGTTCATTAACTTTCAGCTGTTTATATCTCCAAGAATGAAAGGCTTATTTTAACACAAAGCACTGTGGGTAATCATGTCCATAAGAGAATAAAATAATGCTTGTCTCGTTGCAGCACATTTTAATCACGTGTAACTAGGTTCAAAACAATTTTTACAATGCAATATTAAGCTATTCATAAATGTAGACAAAATTATCAGTGTAATCATGTATCTAAAAATTGTTTTCCGATTAGCTGATAACAATGCAGCAGATTTGTGCAGAATGTGAGGGTAATTGTTCTTATCTTCGTAAAAGCATCAAACTTGGCACACATGTTCAGATAGAGGTACTTAATCAATACTGATATAGAAACACGTTTAGCGAGAGCTATTTCAAGATGGCCAAATTAATGTATAAAAATTACATAGAAACGTAAAGAAGAATGTATTTGAGATAAAATTTAGAAACGAGAGCATTTAGCGAGAGCTTTCCGTTTATTTTCAAGATGGCCAAATTAATGTATAAAAATTACATAGAAACGTAAAGAAGAATGTATTTGAGATAACATTTAGCGAGAGCTATTCCGTTTATTTTCAAGATGGCCAAATTAATGTATAAAAATTACATAGAAACGTAAAGAAGAATGTATTTGAGATAACATTTAGCGAGAGCTATTCCGTTTATTTTCAAGATGGCCAAATTAATGTATAAAAATTACATAGAAACGTAAAGAAGAATGTATTTGAGATAACATTTAGCGAGAGCTATTTCCGTTTATTTTCAAGATGGCCAAATTAATGTATAAAAATTACATAGAAACGTAAAGAAGAATGTATTTTAGATAACATTTAGCGAGAGCTGTTTCAGTTTATTTTCAAGATGGCCAAATTAATGTATAAAAAATTACATAGAAACGTAAATAAGAATGTGTTTGAGATAACATTGTTAAGATCCTTAAAGAAGAAATAAAAATCCGCATTACTTGGACTATTGAAATAACATGATTGTCCAGTACCGTAATGGTAAAATACCTAGATATTTTTGTTCACCCATAGGCTGTTATCTAGTGATGTAATAACATGCGTTCTTGCACACTCCAGACCTCGACACGAAAACTCTTGAGGGGAGTGATTAATTGCTCCCCTAACATAGATTATGGGGAGTCATTTAGGATACTACCATACTGACCCTATGTAAATTCACACGCTAAAGGGAGCTACAAATTACCCTCATTGAACGACTGCATTTACACTGGAAACGAACATGTATGCACTCACAGTACTGGTGTAGACTTTCCCAGCATGATGTTTATACCTCTGAGGTAGACCAAGTCACCATCTTTGCCAGTAGCCCTTTTTTCATACTATGAAAACTACTAAAAGTTCTTGTTTTCTAATTGTTTTCACACAAAAATAGTATTATTTTGTTAATTCCAAAACACTTTTACTTTTCTACTTACCTCAATCAAAACTGAAATTAATTACACATCCCCCCCCCCCCCCACACACACACACACAGACACATATAGAGACGGACTATAATTCCTTTGAATTAAGCTTGTTTGGTGGGGGTGGGGTGTGTGTGGGGGGGGGGGAATTTCAGATACCTTACCCACATATGTCCTGCTTGGTTTGCTGCTCATTTGAGTGGTAAAAGAAAGCAGATTTAGACAGGCGGACTAGCTTGAACAGTACGTAATTAGTTCTCTGAAAGCATGCACTTTCAGCACTCATTTTCACCTGATTCGATCATACAGCTTTAATGCGAATCTCTCAAGCATGGGGATTTATCTACGTTCGTCTATTTCCGGACAAACCCGCCACAGGTACGGGTTATTTGATATGAATACGTCATCCGAGTAAGTGTCTTCCCTACAGATGCAATTATTTGTTTGTTTTGTTTAACGACACAACTCGAGAACATTGGTTTATTAATCATCAGCTAATGGATGTCAAACATTTGGTAATTTTGACATATTATAGTCTTAGAGAGGAAATCCGCTACATTTTTCAATCAGTTGGAAGGGACCTTTTATATGCACCATCCCATAGATAGGATAGCACATACCACGGCATTTGATATACCATTCGTGGTGCACTGGCTGGAACGAGAAACAGACCCATTGGCCTACCGACGGGGATTGATCCTAGACCGACCGCGCATCAAGCGAGCGCTTTACGACTGGAATACGTCCCTCCCCAAAATTGATTGACTACCTCACGAGAAAAAATATTCGTTCATATTAAAAACCTTTGACATTCCTCCTTAATAAAGGTTTTACGCTTTCTTAAGGAAACCGCCCCAGCCCAGATTGTGATATCTGTGTCTTCACGGTTACAAGGCTGTGACATCGTTGTATCCATTCTCTACACTTGGCACTTTAATTCAGATAATTTGTCTTTGACTTCAGTATCAAGAATATGATCAATAGACAGAAATTATCTGAGTTGTTACTGTCAGTGTAAAGTCATGTATTCTACTATCATTATTTGGTACCGACATAAGCGTATGCGACGGGGGTAGAGGACAGCTCCCCCCACCCCCTCCCCCACCCCCGCAATGCTGAAGCAAAACCTCAAATTCGGGCCATAATGATACAGATATACGAACAAAATGTGCTAACCTGAGACCTTTTTGCTATGTATTTCCATCATTCTACCTTTAAAATAAGTTATAATCCATGTAAAAGTGCGCAGTGATTCGTTTGTAACCCTGTATAGCTGTTTGCAGTAATGTCCCTGTGTCGAACCATCTACGGGTCCAGATAAACCGTTATATTTTCTACCTGCATGTTAATAAAACATCTTCTGGCCGATGCTCAGCCATTGGCGCTGCCAGAGACTGAGCATGGGATAGACGTGCCTCAACCATGTGTGGATTGTTTTGTTTTATTTAACGACACCACTAGAGCACATTTTGATATATTAATCATCGGCTATTGGATGTCAAACATTTGGTAATTTTGACAAATAGTCTTAGAGAGGAAACCCGCTATATATTTTTTTTCATTAGCAGCAAGGGATCTTTTATATGCACCATCCTACGGACAGGATAGCACATACCACGACTTTTGATATACCAGTCGTGGTGCACTGGCTGGAACGAGAAGTAGCCCAATGGGCCCCACTAAAGGAGATCGATCTCAAACCGACCGCACATCAAGCGAGCGCTGTACAACTCTACATCCCGCCCCCTTGTGCGGATAGAAGCACGTTAATAAAATTACATAAGATAATACAACATAAAATCCCCAACAAAAACAACAACAAATGTAATACATTGAAAGAAACATTTTGGTTGGCCCTTTTTGTCTAAGTGACCGGCGTCGGTGACGTCGTGGTTAGGCCATCGGTCTACAGGCTGGTAGGTACTGGGTTCGGATCTCAGTCGAGGCATGGGATCTTTAGTGCAGATACCGACTCCAAACCCTGAGTGAGTGCTACGCAAGACTTAATGGGTAGGTGTAAACCATTTGCACTGACCAGTGATCCATAACTGGTTCAACAAAGGCCATGGTTTGTGCTATCCTGCCTGTGGGAAGCGCAAATAAAAGATCCCTTGCCTATATGGCGACAGCGGGTTTCCTCTAAAAAAAACAGTGTCAGAATGACCATATGTTTGACGTCCAATAGCCGATAATAAGATAAAAAATCAATATGCTCTAGTGGCGTCGTTAAATAAAACAAACTTTATTTTTGTCTAAGTAGATTCGAGTTCCAGGAATCACACGTTTTTTTAGGTCCTAACGTGGATGTTTTCTACGTCATTAGGCGCCTGTTTGTCAGAGGTTGGAGTGCTTTGACTTATATTTGATCTCATTGTTTTGTTTTGCCTGCGACCAGAAGAACAAAGAAAACCAATCTGACATCAGTTGTATGATGTTAACCTGTCTAATGTTCATTTGTATTAGCCGGAGACGACCCCGCCTCGAGACACGAGCTTTTGTTTTTAATTCACATGAACGTTAAAAGGACATTTCTGAGTTTGCTGCAATCGATTTGATGTTATCGACTAACAGAGACTTTTTAACGATTGTAATTAAATATCAAATATATTTTTCTGCATAAAATATTAGTGGCTGCATATTAAACGTGTTTCTGATCTATCTAATATTTGTACTAGGTTAAATTTAATTTTATTTCCTAAATTATATTTGTTTGTACGTACGAAATTATTTGAAGACAAAATCCAGTTTGGGCTTCTTATAAATATTAAGACGACCAGAAACACATTGAATATATAGACACTGATATTCTAAACCAGAAAATATATTTAATAAGTAAGTTTAACCGTAGAAATATTTTATTAGTCGGAAACATCTTACAATGCAGCAAACTCGGGAATGTCCCTTTAAAGACTACATTCCGCCTGGCGACATATTAACACACATTATAATGTAGCCGACGTGCGGCTTTATCCTTCTTCTTTCTTTTTTTAAAAAATCCTTCTTTCTTTCTTTTTATTTATTATTATTATTTAATTTTTTACCTTTTTGGGCGGGACTTAGCCCAGTGGTAAAGCGTTCGCCTGATGCGCGGTCGGTCTGGGATCAATCCCCATCGGTGGGCCCAGTGGGATATTTCTTATTCCAGCCAGTGTACCACGACTGGTATATCAAAGGTCGTGGTATGTGATATCTTGTCTATGGGATGGCGCATATCAAATATCCCTTGCTACTAATGGAAAAAAATGTAGCGAGTTTCCTCTTTAAGACTGTATGTCAAAATTACAAAAATTTTGACATTCAATATCCGACGATTAATATATCAATGTGCTCTAGTTGTGTCGTTAAACAGAACAAACTTTACTTTCTTTTATTTTGTTTTACTCTCATCGTCATGTATATAATATGTCGAGGGACCAGGGATTGTGACGTTGCGAGGAATAACGTTTTTTGTTTTGTTTAATTTTTGCTTATTTATTTATTTATTTATTTATCTGTTTGTTTGTGTGTTTGTTTGTGGTACATGTAGAAGCAGGGCGTATTCTGCATTCTACTCGCAGACATAACATGCCAGTCGTGGAGCAATGTTTTAAATGAGAAGTGGCCACTTGAGCTACTTGCGTAACAGGATCGAACGTCCTCGCTGGAGGAATCTCTGATCCCCCTCCCCCCCCCCCCCCCAAATAATTAAAAAAAACCAAGTGTCCCACAACTGTTACATCAATGACCGTGGTATGTACTGTCCTGTCTGTGTGGGGGAGGAGTGCAAATAAACTAATCATTGAGCCCAATTAAAAAAATATATCGGGTTTCACATCCAATAGTGAATGATTAATAAATTAGTGTGCTCTAGCAGTGTCGTTAAACAACAAAACACATTTAACTTTAACATGGATTTACTGCAGTGTCCTGCTCCCACCTTACAATGTGTAGTCGTACAGCGTCCGTACGTCTGTGTGTCTGCCTGTCTTAGTGTCTAGCTGTCGTTAAACATTCAATCATTCATGCGTGTCCAGCTGTGTCGTTAAATGTATCACAAACACTGGGACTGCTGAATAGGTCTACCTTTCGTCATGTTGGAATCCTGCTATCAAAACGTGTGTGGGAGGCTGGGAATCCGGTACCGCAGTGCGAACTCGGTGCCTACCAGTCTTAAGACCGATGACTTAACCACTACGCTAGGAGATGGCAGGGCGTGCCTACGACAGCCATGCTTCAGTGTTTATCGGTTGATTGATTGGGACTACACAACTATGAAATAAGCCGATTCTTGCGCGATACTCAAGGGAGCTAATCGAATATTTCTACAGAACTGTTTTATAGAACCGGTAATTGAACACGACATAATGACGATTACATCCATCCAAGCAATGAAGCAGATAGCCACTTACAGTATATATATATTGAATACATTGAGATGCCCTTGATAAATAGATTAACCCATATTTAATTGTCAGATTGTAGGGTGTATACCGCCAAATCAAATCCCACAGATCACAATAGTAACATATGTGGCTAAAACTCATACGTGCAACGTATTAATCGACATATACACCACGGATATAAATACTATCACCCCTCGCCCTTAAAGTAAATCAGAAAAATGGGGGTTAAACTGCTCATTTCAGAGATAACGGCTAGCGTCTATGACTACACTAGTTCCGTACAACATGTGAGTACGTTTTTTAACAGGTATCCCATATGTTTCAAGCACAAGGCTACTTGATACAGTGGTACAGGATGAAATAGAATTGCATACATGTTTTGCCAAGATGAAACAAATTTAAAAAACAACAACAACAAAAAAACCCCCCCCCCCCCCCAAAAAAAAACAAAAAAAAAAAAAAACAAAAAAAAAACAAAAAAACATTGTCACCAATGACAGTACTTTTTGTATTAACTGCTCTATCAAAGATTGGGTGGATGTCACGGGGATCCTATAATACCCGTAACTGAATGAAACACGATTGTCCAAATATCTCTCCTAACTGTATATCTATTAGATCTCTCTGTAACAGGCAGTTATACCCGCTGTGGCTCGTCTAGGTATGATCAGAGATAAGATCTTATATAAAGTATATAATTATTATTATAGCACGTTTAGTTCACTAGAAAACACAACAAAAACACAATACGCTTTGGAATCTGTATTAACCTACGCTGACAAATGTACTGCCGCAGTAGTTAATTAACAACAACAAATAATAACAACCCAGAACTGATCACTTAATTAGTTAATCTCTAGGTGTCTAGTTTACACAATATGCTAATCACTTCACCGTAACACAACACCCACACGTGTGATGATTGAGAAACGCTTCCAGGAGAACTTAATTAATAAAGGAATTACAACTCTATTCCTAACTGGTTAATTTTTAATTAACCCTTACTACTCGTTCAATAACGTGTGATAATTGAGAAACGCTTCCAGGAGAACTTAATTAATAAAGGAATTACAACTCTATTCCTAACTGGTTAATTTTTAATTAACCCTTACTACTCGTTCAATAACGTGTGATAATTGAGAAACGCTTCCAGGAGAACTTAATTAATAAAGGAATTACAACTCTATTCCTAACTGATTAATTTTTAATTAACCCTTACTACTCGTTCAATAACGTGTGATAATTGAGAAACGCTTCCAGGGGAACTTAATTAATACAGGAATTACAACTCTATTCCTAACTGGTTAATTTTTAATTAACCCTTAACTACTCATTCAGTAACCTTGTAACACAGAATTAATACTGGTACATATCACAATAAAGACAATAACCTACAGTTTACCTAGGTCTTCCAGGATGACTGGTTAAGCTTTTTATAATTATTTAGGACAGTGAGCCTACAGATTACTGCGTCAGATGACCGGCAGCACCATCTAAATAATATTGTTATAATACAGTATTAAAATATTTAAAGTCACATCAATCACATCAAGGTTATACACAGAGCAGAAAATATAATATTACCAGTCCGGACGGACAGCGATCCCCTGGACCCTTCCTATGTTTCTCCCCGATATATCTAAAATCCTCGCTATTTATTCAAATCTCTCAGAGACAGCAAATATCGCCTGGGGGTACAAGGCGGTACCTCACGTATCATCTGATATTTCCACCTCTCCCAGAGTCGGTATCTTTCCTTAGATGACCAGACATCTTGTCGCCAGTCGCCAAAATCACGGTTGTAAAAACCGCACTCGCAGAGGTATTACGTAACTATTGGCCACATGACCTCCACAGCTGGACTAAGTGCATATTGGAATGCACGGTCGCGCGAAGGTATTACGTAACAAATTGCCCATCTGGGCTAAGTGCATTTGGAACTGCACACGGCCTTCTAAAACAATTAATATCGCCACAGTCGAAAAGAAATTAAGAGCATGTACCGTCACAGTGGACCTCGAACTTTGACCCAACCGGAAGTCATTTGGTTTAGTACTACCTGTAGGAGCACAGAACTACGTATAAGAAACTCCACTTTTTTGTCGGTGTACTTTGACACTAATATAGATTATTATGGGGGAAATAATTCCGAAGCGTTCAACCTTGTGAAGATTTCATTAAAAATAGACGAGTTTGTTTTCACGTTCCGCTAACGATTAAGTTTCACAAGACAAAGAGAGACGTGCAGTGTGTGTTGAAATGTTGAGATTGCTACTATAAATATCTTATTTTTTCTTCTCCCTCCCCCCCTCCCCCACTCTTAATTTAAAGAGGTGATTTTCACTGAAGAAATTTAGGAAATATTTTATTTAACGAAGCACTCAACACATTTTATTTACGGTTATATGGCGTCGGACATATGGTTAAGAACCACACATATACTGAGAGAGGAAACCCGTTGTCGCCACTTCATGGGCTACTCTTTTCGATTAGCAGCAAGGGTTCTTTTATATGCACCATCCCACAGACAGGGTAGTAATTCGACGGCCTTTGTTATATCAGTCGTGGTGCACTCACTGAAGCGAGAAACAGCCCAATGGGCCCACCGACGGGGATCAATCCGAGACCGACCGCGCATCAAGCGAGCGCTTTACCACTGGGCTATGTCCCGCCCACCATCACTGAAGAATACACTTATATCAGTCATGTGTATTTTTAGATAAAATTGGGGGCGGGATTTACCTCAGTCGGTTGAGTGCTCGCCTGAGGTGCTTGCGTCGTAGGATCGAACCACATCGGAGGATCCATTCAACTGATTGGGAAAAAAATTTCTCGTTCCAACCACTGCACCACAACTGGTCCTAGGCCGTGGTATGTGCTGT
>NC_054700.1:13203031-13240531 GCF_016097555.1 Gigantopelta aegis | reverse complement strand
CGGTAAGGGAACTTTTGTATGCACTTTTCCACAGACAGGAAAGTACATACCACGGCCTTTGACCAATTGTGGTGCACTGGTTGAGAAAACGAGAAAAACCCCAGTCAGTTGAATGGATCCACCGATGTGGTTATTTCTCCTAAGGAACTGTATGTATTGATATAGAAATATTAATCAAATTATTTTGAGGGTGAAGAGAATACAAGACACTGCGTATGTATAGGTAGAAAGCAAGTTTACCGTGACACAGTGGATTAAAGCAAGGAAATGGTTTATTTAACGACGCACATTTTATTTACGGTTATATGGCGTCGGACATATGGTTAAGGACCACACAGACATTGATGGAGAAAACCCGCTGTCGCCAATTCATGGGCTACTCTTCTCGATTAGCAGCAAGGGATTTTTTTTATATGCACCATCTCCATAGACAGGATAGCACATACCACGGCCTTTAATGTACCAGTCGTGGCGCACTGGCTGGAGCGAGAAACAGCCCAATAGGCCTACTGACGAGGATCGATCCCAAACCGACCGTGCATCAAGTGAGCGCTTTACCACTGGGTTACGTCCCGCCCCCGTATAGGTAGAAAGCGAGCTTACTGTGACACAGTGGATTAAAGCAAGGAAATGGTTTATTTAACAACGCACTCAACACATTTTATTTACGATTATATGGCGTCGGACATATGGTTAAGGACCACACAGATATTGATAGAGAAAACCCGCTGTCGCCAATTCATGGGCTACACTTCTCGATTAGCAGCAAGGGATTTTTTTTTATATGCAACATCCCATAGACAGGATAGCACATACCACGGCCTTTGATGTACCAGTCGTGGCGCACTGACTGAAGCGAGAAACAGCCCAATGGGCCTACTGGCGAGGATCGATCCCAAAACCGAAGCGCTTTAACACTTGACTACATCTCGCCCCTTGGACTGGATTATGCCTGACGTGGTACCATGCTTAGCGGCGACTCGGGTTATTGACTTACTAATAGAGGTGTTTTATCGAAAGCACGATGGTGTAGCGGTTTGTGTGAATGAATGAATGAATGAATGAATGAATGTTAACGACATCCCAACACGAAAAATACATCGGCTATTGGGTGTCAAACTATGGTAATGCAAACAAATAAGGTGATGATCAACATCAATATAAAAATTCAAGATTTAAATAAAAACAGTGTAAAGAACTGTGCAAAAATACAAATATCACAGATAGATACTGACTTTTACTCAAAATTTCAATTTGTGCTGTATTGGCCATTCTCAAAGAGAATGTTACACCCCTGCACCACGGTGAGGTTACAGCATGCGCAGGGGCGGTTTGTGTGAGACAAAAAAACAAACAAAACAAACGAGTCGGGTCAATGCACTTTACGCCTAGTAACTTTTCTACTAATGAGAAACACGACTTGGCACTGCTCACTGGAGTTCTCACCTATATAACACGCGCATTTTGTCTATACTCTCTAAATAACGTTTGTTTTGAGCTACATCAACCGGTAAACCGATCGCAAACCCGTGGTCTACAGTGTAGTACACTATTTTCGTCAGTCAGTCTGTCTGTCTGTCTGTGTTTCTGTCTGTCTCTCCACCATCTCTTTATGTCTGCGTGTTAAAATGTTCTGTCAGAAACGTGTATTAAAGCTGCAATATATATATATATATATATATATATATATATATATATATATATATATATATATATACATACATACATACATACATACATACATACATACATACATACATACTTACACACATACTTACACACATACATAGATACATACATAGATACACACACACACACACACGCACGCACGCACGTACACACACACACACACACACACACACACATATATATATATATCTGAATACCATATATACCATATACCCATAGGGAAAGATGGGGTGGTGGTTGTTTTTGTTTTTTTGTTTTTATTTGGGGTTTGTTTTCGGTTTTGTTTTTCGTTTTTTGGGTGGGTGGGTGGGTGTTATAAAGATCTAAGCTTCACAAGGGCTTTTTGAAAATGTTTCATGATTTTATGGCTAATACGTATCTTTAGCAAAGAAAATAATTGTACGAATATAATGACACCAGCCCCCCCCCCCCCCCCCCCCCCCCCCCCCACAAATCATCAGAGACGATGAATGCGTTAGCACCACCACCCTGGTAACACGCCTGGTTCTGACCTGGAACTCTGATTAATACAGTCGATTGCGGATGTTTAGGATTTCATTGGACTGGAGTTGTACACTTTCGTTTTCCCGGTCCCAACAACTGCTCCTCGACTGGTACATCAAATATCGTGGTATGTACTGTCCTGTCTGTGGGAAAGTGCACTTAAAATATTCCTCACTAATGAAACAGATGTAGAGAGTTTCTACTAAAGACTACGTATGACAGGATACCAAATCTTTGACATTTATTAGCCGATGATTAATTAATCAATGTGCTCTAGTGATGTCGTGAAACAAAACAAATACAATGTGTAAAGTCTCGATAAATATAGATTCTTTTTTAAACCACTGTTTGTGAGTATTGCGGACACAAACTCACAATGACTCGTCTCGATCATCCCAGGACCCGTGCTTATACAGTCCAAACTCAGTCTCTAATGAAAGAAAGAAATGTTTTATTTAACGACGCACTCAACACATTTTATTTACGGTTATATGGCATCAGACATACGGTTAAGGACCACACAGATTTTTGAGAGGAAACCCGCTGTCGCCACTACATGGGCTACTCTTCCGATTAGCAGCAAGGGATCTTTTATTTGCGCTTCCCACAGGCAGGATAGCACAAAATATGGCCTTTGTTGAACCAGTTATGGATCACTGGTCGGTGCATGTGGTTTACACCTACCCACTGAGCCTTGCGGAACACTCACTCAGGGTTTGGGGTCGGTATCTGGATTAAAAATCCCATGCCTCGACTGGGATCCGAACCCAGTACCTACCAGCCTGTAGACCGATGACCTAAACACGACGCCACCGAGGCCGGTCCAGACACTATTAGAGTCTTGAGTCTAGATTATAAAAGATTTATAAGCATCAGGCCAGGTCCCAAACAAAGAGAGAAAAAAGTCTGTGAAATCTAAGAAATAAGTAAACGTTTAAAATGCAACAGGTCTGATTGGTCGAAGTAATGCTTTAACCAAACACACTCATTGCATTACGACGGGTGCGATCAGATTAGCAACTAATGGGATATACGACGAAATAAATAAAGAAATGTTTTATTTAACGACGCACTCAACACATTGTATTTACAGTTATATGGCGTCAGACATATGGTTAAGGACCACACAGATATTAAGAGAGGAAACCCTCTGTCGCCTCTTCATGGGCTACTCTTTTCGATTAACAGCAAGTGATCTTTTATATGCACCACCCCACAGACAGGGTAGTACATACCACGGCCCTTGATATACCAGAAAGTTGGCCAACTTTTTGCTGGCAGTTGGTAGTCTGAGACTAGCATACGACTAAGGCTTAGGTTAATCGCGACTAGTTGGGGCTTCAGCAGTGATTTCAACACCAGATCGAGTGTTAATACAGATTACAAATTATACACCTTGCGGTCCCTCGACACGGCGACGTTACATTCATAAAGTAAATGATTTCCCGCGATTTAATCGGGAGATGGAATTTAAGATAAATCCCGGCATTAACCGTGAATAGTGTTCTTTGTGTGAATGTAAATGGCATCACGGCCGAATCCACGATTTTGCATTAGTTTTATTGGACGGAGTCAGTTTCGGACACAATTTAACGATGGAAATGTTAAATTAATTTTGACTTTTGAAGACTAAGACTTGACAGATACGGCTGCTGAATACAGGACTACACTATTATGACTTAAAACTAGAATCATGTTGACGTTCAGCGGTATTGACCCCAAGGATTTTACTAATTTTATTTTTAATATCTGGTTAATATGTTTTCTTTACATACGCATGGCCACACAAACCCAAACTAATTCATCATCTAAACATGTTATTCATCATCTAAACATGTTATTCATCATCTAAACATGTTCATAATTTAAACATGTTTTTCATCATCCAAACATGTTCATCTACATGTTCGAAGCAAATATATTTTGTCATTAAAGGGACATTCCTGAGTTTGCTGCAATGTTTAAGATGTTATCGACGAACAGAGACTATTTAACTATTGACCGTTCTAATATTTGTACTAGGTTAAATTTCATTTTATTTCTTAAAATACTTCAGTTTTTTTCATACGTACGAAATTATTTGAAGACGAAATCCAGTTTGGGCTTCTTACAAATATTAAGACGACCAGAAACACATTGAATATACAGACACTGATATTGTAAACAAGAAAATATATGTAAGTTTAATCGTAGAAATATTTTATTAGTCGGAAACATCTTACAATGCAGCATACTCAGGAATGTCCCTTTAACTTTTGTTCTGTATGGAGTTTCTAATTTGTGAATATAAGTATAAATATAAGTAGTAGTAGTAGTAATGGTAGTAGAGGTAGTTGTAAAAGTAGTAGTAGTTTTAGTAGTAGTAGTAGTAGTAGTAGTAGTAGTAGTAGTAGTAGTGGTAGTAGTAGTAATAGTAATAGTAGTAGTAGTAGTAGTAGTAATAGCAATAGTAGTAGTAGTAGTAGTAGTAATAGTAGTAATAATAATAGTAGTAATAGTAGTAGAAGTAGTAGTAGTAGTATAGTAGTAGAAGTAGCAGCAGCAGCAGCAGCAGCAGCAGCAGCAGCAGCAGCGGCAGTATTATTAATAGTAGTAGTAGTATTAGTAGTATTAGTAGTAGCGTAGTAGTAGTAGTATTAATAGTAGTAGTAGTAGTGGTAGTAGTAGTAGCAGCAGCAGCAGAAGCAGCAGCAGTAGTAGTAGTAGTAGTAGTAGTAGTAGTAGTAGTAGTAGTAGTAGTAGTAGTAGTAGCGTAGTAGTAGTAGTATTAATAGTAGTAGTAGTAGTGGTAGTAGTAGTAGCAGCAGCAGCAGCAGCAGCAGCAGTAGTAGTAGTAGTAGTAGTAGTAGTAGTAGTAGTAGTAGTAGTAATAGTAGTTATAGCATTAATAATAATAATAGTAGTAATAGTAGTAGTTATAGTAGTAGTAGTGGTAGTAGTAGTAGTAGTAGTAGTAGTAGTAGTAGTAGTAGTAGTAGTAGTAGTAGCAGTAGTAGTAGTAGTAGTAGTAATAGTAACAATAGCATTAATAATAATAATAGTAGTAATAGTAGTAGTAGTTATAGTAGTAGTAGTTATAGTAATAGTAATAGTAAGCAGCAGTAGATTTTGTTTTGAGGAAGAAAAAAGGAACATTTCTCGAATGCCCGCGAAAGCTGCACGATTGAGTCCAATAGTAAAATACTCACGAAGGAATCCATATATGGAACAACGTGTGTTTACATTATACTTGGGGTAATGCGTTTTTGCAGTGTGGTTGTTATCTCTAACTATGTTGGGATGTTGGGATTCACTTACAAATTATTAACAAAACCTGAACGAACTATGAAAGAACACTAATGTAATGATATTATGGCTAATGGACATTTTTGGTGATATCCAAACAGAAAATATGTCATAATTACAGTTTAAAAACGTGTGTTAATGGACTTTTATTTTTTTTTTATTTTTTTAGCTAATACGCATCCACGAAAGAAGGAAAAAAATTGCAATGTTTATGTAATGCCATCTCAGCAGTCTTATTAGTCTCATTAGATAGTCTATTAGCTATATCATAAGCAAATGAGAACAAATATATATTTGATATCATTTCGATTTCACCCTGAACTAGTATTACACCATTTATGAGAGATTCGGAAATTTACTCTAAATTTTAAAGGAACAGACTCTAGTTTTTAAACACTAAGGTATATTTTTCACCTAGACCCTAGTTTCAACTCATAAAAATGAACACTAAGTTTGGTTAATTTACAAACCTGTAACAAATTAGGATACAACAGATTCTGTGACGTTGAAATATCCTTAAAAATAGACTAAACCGCGACTACATAACCGTTACTTCTCAGACGCACGTTCGTTTTTGAAAATATGAAAAATGCATTTTATGGTATTAGAAACACCAAAATGACCAGAAACACTTCGGTTGTACGGAAATGGATAGTCTAAAAAATAAAATATAAGCAATGTTTGATTTAAGTTTTATTTTATTGATTGAAAACAACCGGCTTCGGTTAAGCCATCGGACATAAGGCTGATAGGTACAGGGTTCGAGTGATCCAAAGCCGGGGAATGTATTTAAGAAAAGAAAATTCGCTTAGAGCAGAAGGGTTTCGAAACCCGACCCCTCCCGACCCCCCTCGCGCATGCAAATAAAATAATACCCCCACCCCTAAAAACAACAAATAATAATACCCAATTACACACGCACTCACAAACTTAAAACAAAGTGAAGCAAAAATAGAACAGAAGAAACGGTAGTAAACTGTTATAAAAGTAAATACATGTAATTAGATTTAATTTTTTAACAATTAAATTAAAAAATAGAAAGCGTTATAAAAGTTTATTACTATTACATTTTATTATTATTATTATTATTTAAAAATTTTTTACTTTCGATGACAAAAATTCTAAAGACTTCTTACATTAATCTTACATAAATCCGTATTTTGGTAATAATTGTATCAACAGTGACTATTCAACGCTTAAGCAAACAGACGAAGCGAGACTATAGCAGTGAATGGCGGATTATCGCATCGATAGATTTACTTACCGACTGTGAGAGACGGCGGACTCGGAGAGATGAAATGCGTGGTCATGAAAGCCGGTAGCTGGCGGAGTCTCGATACGGCAGTCAGTGGCCGAGTGTTAGGAGCCGCACGTCACTCGTTAAATAGTCCAATAGAACCGCGTAATCAATATTAATAAAAGGCGAGGCTCCTCCAGATTGATCAACCGGCCTCCGCGGTTTAGTGGTTAAGTAATCGGAGATAATTAGGATGACAGGTACTGGGTTCGCAGCCCGGTATCGGCTGATACACGGAGCGAGTTTCAACGACTCAGTGGGTCGATATTGATAAAAGGCGAGGCTCCTTCAGGTTGATCACCCGGCCTCCTTGGTTTAGTGGTTAAGCCATCCGGCATAATAAGGATGGTAGGTGCTAGGTTCGCAACCCAGTACCGGTTCCCACCCAAAACGAGTTTTTAATGAGACTCAATGGGTCGATATTGATAAAAGGCGAGACTCGTTCATATTGATCACCCGGCCTCCGTGGTTTGGTGGTTAAACCATAGGTTATAAAAGAAAGTTTGATTTGTTTAACGACACCACACGGGCACACTGATGTATTAATCATCGGCTATTGGCTGTCAAACATTGGGCAATTTTGACATTTAGTTAATGAGTAGAAACCCACTATATTTTTCCATTAGTAGCAAGGGATCTATTATATGCACCATCCCACAGAGAGGGCAGCACATACCTCGACCTTTGATATATGTAGCTCAGTGGTACAGCGCTCGCTTGATGCGCGGTCGATCTGGGATGGATCCCCGTCGGTGGGCCCACTGGGCTATTTCTCGTCCCAGCCAGTGCACCACGACTGGTACACCAAAGGCCGTGGTATGTGTTATTCTGTCTGTGGGATGGTGCATATAAAAGATCCCTTACTGCTAATCGAAAAGAGTAGCCCATGAAGTGGCGACAGCGGGTTTCCTATCTCAATCTCCGTGTGGTCCTTAACCATAGGTCTGACGCCATACAACCGTCAATAAAATGTGTTGAGTGCGTCGTTAAATAAAACAATTCCTTCCTTCCTTGCTTCATTGGGTAGGTGTAAGACCACGACACCCTAATCTCTCTCATAACAACTAACAACTAACCCACTGTCCTGGACAGACAGCCCAGATAACTAAAGTGTCTGCCGAGGACAGCGTGCTTGAACCGTAATTGGAAATAAGCACGAAACCTGAAACCTTAATTGGATATAAGCACCGATGTCGGCGGTTGTGGTTAAGCAGTTTGTGAGAGAGAAATCTCACCTAGCCATCAACTGAGTCGTTAAACGACCTCTGAGTGAGAACTGGTACCAGGCTGCGAACCAAATACCTACCAGCTTTATATCCGAAGGCTGAACCACAACACTGCCGAGGCAGGTACTGAGGGAGTGTAACCCGCGGCTGGACAATCTAATAGTCGGGCGACGGAGCACGACACCTTGCAATTTAGTATTCACAATTAGTGTTCTTTGTGCTTTCTGCAACTTTGGGGGTGAAAACTTGGCACCCTTGACCACTTCAAAACATTCAAGATGGCGTCCGGTATGAACACCAGAACATAAGATTGACAATACTTTGGAAACTACATCACTTATTGTCCTTCCCACAGGGAATGTCCTTTTTCATACTATGGAATTTCTGTAGCGATTGATTTCTAAATTGCACACAAAAATTATTATTATTATTTTGTTGTTATTGTTGTTAAACTGCCCCGCTTTCGCACATTTATATCCGTCCACAATGCAATCGAATTTGGCGGACGCCGGATGACGCATGCGGAAGCGGATGCGGATGAAAACAAAAACCCAGGATAAATCTGACCGATTTGTACCAAGCCAGCACCTCGCACAAGGGTGATCCAATGATTCAGCGTCCACTTTTCTGATGTCTCGTCTCGATATATTAAAACCGTGACACGTTCTAACCATACGTCTGGTTCGGGTGACAGCCGCTATTGGCGCATTAATAAAGTTGACGAATCACGCACTGGGACCGTCCGCGAATAACACGGGAGTTAACTGTTAGTGAAAAAACGAGTTTGTTTTGTGTCCACAACTACTCGATAGGGTCAGATATAAGATGTCTAGACACAAATTAATAACAGTTTGTACAATTCCATTTACAGTTGAACAAAGTAGGCGTCGCAAACATTATTTTTAATACGCAAGAGAAATTATATTTCGACCGTAGAAAAAGCACAATCGTTAGATTCAGGAAATGATGATCAAAGAAAGAAGTAAAAGTAGTGAAGTGAAGAATTTGATGATTTCAATTTGTAAGGTTTCTGAGATATTGCTATGCCAATATGGGAAGTTTCGCTGAATTAATTTTCCCCAAAATTGATACTATCACACACACACACACACACACACACACACACACGCACGCACGCACGCACACACACACACACACACACACACAAACACACACAAATAGAAGACAAATTAACAATAACCAAAACAAAAATACTGAACTTGTCAATTTAGACTACCGAAAATATGACCCAAAGTGGTTGGTTTGCTAAAAATGCATTTTGAGACTCGAAATCCAGTCTCAAACTAAATATCATAATAAGAAAAATGTGTGCAAACAGGGGACGGGACCTAGTTCAGTGGTACAGCTCTTGCTTGATGTGCGGTCTTGGATCGATCCCCGTCGGTGAGCCCATTGGGTTATTTCTCGTTCCAGCCAGTGCACCACGACTGGTATATCAAAGGCCGTAGTATGTGCTATCCTGTCTGTGGGATGGTGCATATAAAAGATCTCTTGCTGTTAATCGAAAAGATTAGCCCATGGAGTGGGGACAGCGGGTTTCCTCTCAATATCTGTGTTGCCCTTAAACATATATCCGACGCCATATAACCGTAAATAAAATGTGTTGAGTGCGTCGTTAAATAAACCATTTCCTTCCTGTGCAAACGATTGCTTTCATATACGAACTTGAATAAGATTACTATAATAGTGAAGAAACAAATTAGACGCATATCAAGAAAATCAATTTTTATTGCTTTGAACTATGCAACTACTTTTGCGATGCCATGTCTGTTAAGAAAAGACATACTCGTACTTCTAAACGTTATCTGCATGACCATATAAACCATTTTCACCTTATCGAAATAAGTTTTTAAGCAATTGTTATATCTATTTCGTTCTTTTTCTTCTCCGGGGTGTTGTCTGTCATATTTAATTCTTGTAACTGACTTTTGTAACACTCTTGAGGACTGCAGCGAAAGATCACTAGATTCGACATTTAAACTATAGATGAAATCATGGAAGAAGCAAAACTTCACACTGTTCGCGGCCAAACTGGCCATCTTTCCTTTGCAGTAGACTTTAATAACTAAAACGTTGAATTCAGTGGCATGTCTGTCTTGTCTGCGTTTTCATAATGGTAAAAGTATAACAGATGCATCTTCAAATGGGGTATACGAACAAGCAATAAGTGTAAGCAATAATGTGCATAATTAAAATAACTCTTTTGGTTCATATAAGCTGGTAGTGCGCTATTCGATGATGTGTACCAAGATATTTTAAACCATAATATGTGCAATAATAATTGCTTCTATTTAGTGTTTCCAAAACAGCTGGCTAATCGTTTGAACAACTGGTACAAAAATCTAGCAATATATGAGTTCTTATATATATATATATATATATATATATATATATATATATATATATATATATATATATATGGGCTTATGGCCTTACATACAATAAGAAAAATTGACAAATTAAAAATATTTAGTTGTCTTAGGTTGGAAATATATGTCAGTTAACACAGTCATAGTCTTGTTAAGCAAGGTCGTGTGGCCTAAAATGTTTTTAATCAACTCTGGGTTTCATGAGATCGTTTTATTTGTTTGCCTTTACCATAGTTTGACACCCAATAGCCGATGTATTTTTCGTGCTGGGGTGTCGTTAAACATTCATTCATTCATTCATAAGATCATAATATTAGATCCATTGCCTTACAAAATCATAAAATCATCATCTAACTGCCATTTGACATCGACGTTAGTGGCTTACAATTGCTTCGTACAATTATAATATTTTACAACGACAATAAGGTACGCCGTGTTGTGGAACGGGCTGGCGATCGTAGAAAAACGTTACCATCGCGATGATAGGTATTTACGACGATGGTAGTGCTACGATCGCTCCGTGGAACGAGGCCCTGGACAGACAGGGGATTCGAAGATAGACTCGACGTGTGCCCAGAACAGACACAAGATGTAAGCATGATACGATATATATAAATGAAAAAAAAAAGACACTGTCACGGGGATTCTATAATTCCCGTAACTGAATAAAACACGATTATCAAAATATCTCTCCTAACTGTATATCTATTAGATCTCTCTGTAACAGGCTGTTAAACCCTAGTATGGCTCGTGTCTAGGTATGATCAGAGATACGATCTTATATAAGTATATATTATTATAGCACGTTTAGCTCACTAGAAACACAACAAAACACAATACACTTTGGAATCTGTATTAATCTACGCTGACAAATGTACAGCCGTAGTAGTTAATTAATAACAGCAATAACAACAACCCAGAACTGATCACTTAATTAGTTAATCTCTAGGTGTCTAGTTACACAATATGCGAATCACTTCACCGTTACACCACACCCACACGTGTGATAATTGAGAAACGCTTCCCGGAGAAGTTAATTAATAAAGGAATTACAACACCATTCCTAACTGGTTAATTTTTAGTTAACCCTTACTACTCGTTCAGTAACGTGTGATAATTTAGAAACGCTTGCAGGGGAACTTAATTAATAAAGGAATTACAGCTCTATTCCTAACGGGTTAATTTTTAATTAACCCTTAACTACTCTTTCAGTAATCTTGTAACACAGAATTAATACTTATCACAATAAAGACAATAACCTACAGTGTACCTAGGTCCGTTAGGATGACTGGCTAAGCTTTATATTACCAAATACTCGTATAATGTTAGAACAAAAAGTCTACGATTTACTTCGTCAGATGACCGAAGACACTGTCTAAAGAATATTGGTATAATACAGTATCAAAATATTTAAAGTCACATCAATCACATCAAGGTTATACACAGAGCAGAAATGATATTTACCAAAGTCCAAACGGACTACGTTCCCTGGAGCCGTCCTTTTCGTTCTCCTAGATATCTCTAAATCCTAGCTATTTATTATAAATCAGAATTGGCCTGGGGGTACAAGGCGGTACCTCCCCCTATCATCCTCTACTAGCGTCAGTATATTTCTCTCTGATCGTCAGACTTACTGACGCCATGGTCGCCCAAAATCACGGTTGTAAAACCGCACTCGCAGAGGTATTACGTAACTACTCGCCACATGGCCTCCACAGCGGGACTAAGTGCATATTGGAATGTCCGATCGCGCGAAGTATTACGTAACAAGTTGCCCATCTGGGCTTAAGTGCAATTAAACTGCACACGGCCCTCTAACACCAGTAAAATCGCCACAGGCGAAAACAAATTAAAAGCATGTACCGTCACAGACACATTGCACGAAAAAAACTATTAACGTCCTAAACAATAAAGTCCTATAGTAATAAAAAAAAGAAAAAAGAAACAAGTGTTTTATTTAACGACGCACTCAACACATTTTATTTACGGTTATATGGCGTCAGACATATGGTTAAGGACCACACAGATTTTGATAAGAAACCCGCTGTCGCCACTACATGGGCTACTCTTCCGATTAGCAGCAAGGGATCTTTTATTTGCGCTTCCCACAGGCAGGATAGCACAAACCATGGCCTTTGTTGAACCAGTTATGGATCACTGGTCGGTGCAAGTGGTTTACACCTACCCATTGAGCCTTGCGGAGCACTCATTCAGGGTTTGGAGTCGGTGTCTGGATTAAAAATCCCATGCCTCGACTCGACTCCTATAGTAATAAAGACAATTCCAACGGTGCAATATGTTTGTTTTTTTAATTATTGAACATATGTGTGATACAAAATCTCGCATGCGTAGTACTCGTTCACCCGATTGACGTCATGTCCCTAGCCAGGAATGACGTCATGTCTCTAGCCAGGAATGACGTCATGTCTCTAGCCAGGAATGACGTCATGTTCCTAGCCAGGACGCTCAGCGTTCCGTCAATTCCATAAAATTCATCTAACTATTCAAACGAAGTAAATTGTGTTATTTGTTAATTATAATACAGAAAGGTGGCATGTAATAATTACAAAACCATATACCAGTTGTTTTGCCATGCTATTTATAGCACTTGTTTATAGTATACTTATACCACTCGACAGCTACGCGGTATCGTGCTATAATGTTCTTGCGCACTACAAACTCGTTCTGTCTATATAATTCATGCAAACAACGGGGATGATAAACGTCCAAATGTAACGGGGTTTTTTTGTAGATGAAAAAATGGTCATCAATACAACACAACAGTTGTAAACAGACTATAGAAAACTAGCTCGAGTTACCTTCAGCCCTTCCCTTATTAATATTGATATGTCAGGAAGCGCTAGAGGAAACTCTATGTAATGCTTTGACAATCGTCGACAACCAAATGGTCGCAAGCTACTGTTTCTAAAATACACAGCTTTAGTTTGATTGTTCTCGAGTCCAGTCATAACATTAAACTTACATATTGTCAATCACAAAAAACCCGACGCCAATATACGTCACCACAATAAAGTACAGCGCAGGTTCGTTTTGGATAGAGAAGTTTCCTCTAGCGCTTCCCTACATATCAATATCAATAAGGGAAGAGCTGGAGGTGACTTAAGTTAATAGAAAACATATCAGGAAGGACGGAAATGTTTTATTTAGCGACACACTCAACACATTTTATTTACGATGCACACGACCGTTGCAATCACAACTGCCACATGTAATTGTTTGTTTGTTTGTTTGTTTTACTTTTATTTAATAATAAATAATATAGCCACGGTTTGTCACTTACAATCAATTCCATGCAGTATGTTTCAAAGTTTTAAGAATTTGTATGCAATACTACAGTATGTATCAAAATTATAAAAAACCTTTCTCTGTTATAGGCCACTTTTCATATTGTATCATTCCTGTTATTTGAGGACGGGACATAGCGTAGTTGTAAAACGCTCGCTTGATGCGCGGTCGATTTATGATCGATCCCTGTCGGTGAGCCTATTAGGCTATTTCTCGCTCTAATGACCGCGACTGGTATATCAAAGACCGTGATATGTGCTATCCTGTCTCTGGGATGGTACATATAAAGATTCCCTTGCTACTAATAAAAAAATGTAGCGGGTTTCCTCTCTAAAACTGACATCCAGTAGCCAATGTGCTCTAGTGATGTCGCGAAACAAAACAAACTTTACCTTTCCTGTTATTTATATATAGTAACATATTATCATCATACAGCTAATACAGTTTTCCGGTTTCCGGGGATTTTCATGAATGTAAAAAGAAAACACAGTGAGGTATAATTCTGATTAGGACTCGCTTAGATGACGTGAATTACGACTGCCTGAAGACATATCCCGCACACTCTCTAACACCTTTAATGAAATAATAATGGCATCTTTATCCGAAAAACATTTCTTGAAAAAGGTGTAACGAAGTCGATATGTGGTTCAAGGAGGAAACCTTAATGTATGGACACACACTTGACATTCTGTTCCAGCTCCGACAGCTGATCGTCTAAGAAAAGACAGGATGGAGAGAAAATAACAAGGCCCAGGGCTTTCTGCATTGACACCTAAGGTCTCACTACACGGATGTCATCTGCCACTGAAATCCATGTTAAATTGCCCAACTTCGTTTTATTTTCAATTTATTTTCGTGCTTATATCCAATTAAGGTTCAAGCACGCTGTCCTGGTCACACACCTCGGCTATCTGGGCTGTCTGTTCAGGACAATGAGTTAGTTGTTAGTTGGTTAGTGGTTAGTGAGAGAGAAGATGGTGTAGTGGCCTTACACCTACCCACTGAGCCCTTAAGAACTCGCTCTGGGTTGGAGCCGGTACAGGGCTGCGAACCCTGTACTTACCTGCCTGTAGTCCGATGGTTTAACCACTGCGCCACCGAGGCTAGTCGCCCAACTTCAAATGAAGATTGCCAATAGAACGGGTTCTCGTTGGCACTAACAACATACACCATTGCGAACATACATTATATTAGCATTTATCTCACTCCTAAATCGAGAACATTTCAGTCTCATTTTGTTTTTTGCTATATGTCCGCATCTGGCTGTAGTACCGGTCCGAACAAGTGGTTCATTAACCAAATCACTCCGGCTGTCTTTTGCGCTATACACCCATGTCCCAAAAGGTAAATGCACAATATTACAAAATAACATGGCAAAATACAGCAAGAAGGCTTACCATTAAACATACATATTGTTTTAATTCTTCTCCAATGCATAGAACTGAATATGTGAACCACAACATGTGTCACAATTAGGAACTATAGTGGACCGTTATCAGTGAATTCTCACCTAGAAGTGAACTGTGTAGTGAGACCTAAGTTAAACCAGTGAACACGGTTTAACAAGTTCACTGTATTCAACACGGAGACCCACGGGATGGTAGGAAAAGCAGTTTGTTTTGTTTAACGATACCAATAGAGCACATTGATTAATTAATCATCGGCTATTGGATGTCAAACATTTGGTAGTTCTGACACGAAGTCATCAGTTTTGTTTTGTTTTGTTTAACGACACCACTAGAGCACATTGATTAATTAATCATCGGCTATTGGACGTCAAACATTTGGTAATTCTGACATGTAATCATCAGAGGAAACACGCTACATTTTTCCTAATGCAACAAGGGATCTTTTATATGCACTTTCCCACAGACATGAAAGCACATACCACGGCCATTGACCACTTGTGGTGCACCGGTTGGAATGAAAAAAACAAACCCAATTAGTTCATTGGATCCACCGAGGTGGTTCGATCTTGCGACGCAAGCACTTCAGGCGAGCGCTAAACCGACTGAGGTAAATCTTGCCCCCACAGGATGGTGAAGTCGCAAACAGTAGTCGACCAGACAATGACGTTGGGGGGGGGGGGGGGGGGGGGGGGGGAATGAGGCGAGACGTAGCCCAGTGGTAGCGCGTTCGCTTGATGTTCGGTCGGTATAAAATCGATCCCCATCGGTGGACCCATTGGGCTATTTCTCGTTCCAGCCAGTGCACCACGATTGGTATATCAAAGGCCGTGGTATGTGCTATCCTCTCTGTGGGATGGTGCATATTAAAGATATCTTGCTGCTAATGGAGAAATATAGCGGGTTTCCTCTGATGACTCTAAGAATGTATGTCGACATTATGAAATGTTTGACCTCCAATAGCCGATGATTAACTAATCATTGTGCTCTAGTGGTGTCGTTAGACAAAATAAACTTTATAAAATTTGTGAGTAGGATCCACAACACGTAAACCGTAGAGATGGACATGCTTCTAGACCTAGACCAGTAGAACCTGCCACCGTAATCAGGTGTAGATAATGCAATTCCAATCCAAGGGACAAACGTTTTTGTAAGGGCCAAGGTTTACCACAGCCCTGACAAATGACATTATGTCCCGTGGTTTGAAATTGCATTATCTTCACATCACAACGGCGATTGATTCTTTTTCTTGCTGATCCCCTAATCTTTTTCTTGCCCACTTAAGTATGATGCCTTGTACTTCATAAAAACAACGTTTAACGTCTAACGTTTGTTTATTATTGAACCATTCATAAACACTTTACTTTTTATCGTACGCGCAAAAATATAGTCCAGATTATGCAATGACATAAACATGTAACAAACTGACCATAAATATAAAGATAAAAATAATAACACATTTTTTAAACAATGTTTCAAACGTGGAATGGCAACTTGGGGAATAAATAATTCAACAGAATTCTTAAAATAATATCAGGTATGACGTCACTTGTAAGACATGAGTTATAATAAAAAAGTTTGTTTTGCTTAACGACATCACTAGAGCACATTGATTAAGTAATCATCGGTTAATGGATGTCTAACAGTCATCAGAGGAAACCCGCTACATTTTTTCTAATCAGGTCAGAGGGTTTTACGTGCACATTCTGAGCGAGCTATTGTAGCGCACGCCTGCCAATATTTCAGGATATTTCTAATGCATCAAGGTATCTTTTATACGCACCGGCCTCGGTGGCGTCGTGGTTAGGCCATCGGTCAACAGGCTGGTAGGTACTGGGTTCGGATCCCAGTCAAGGCATGGGATTTTTAATCCAGATACCGACTCCAAACCCTGAGTGAGTGTTCCGCAAGGCTCAATGGGTAGGTGTAAACGACTTGCACCGACCAGTGATCCATAGCTGGTTCAACAAAGGCCATGGTTTGTGCTATCCTGCCTGTGGGAAGCGCAACTAAAAGATCCCTTGCTGCTAATCGGAAAGAGTAGCCCATGAAGTGGCGACAGCGGGTTTCCTCTCAAAATTTGTGTGGTCCTTAACCATGTCTGACGCCATATAACCGTAAATAAAATGTGTTGAGTGCGTCGTCAAATAAAACATTTTTTTTTCTTTTTTCTATCATATGCACTTTCCCACAGACTGGAAAGTACATACCACGGCCTTTGACCAGTATTGGTGATGAGTTATGACGTCAAGCGTATTTAGAAATCGATTAGCCCAAAGGTCAGACATATTTATCTAGCCACGTGCAAAAAGCGGATTAATTCAATCCATTAAGCAAGAAATATATTTTTGTTTGTTCCGCGACAAAATAATAATGCTCAATTTATTTTTTAAATTTTTTCAAAGTGGTCACACTAAGCCCACAGCTTAAGCTGGTGGAGAATGGCAGGTGAGACAAGGATTGGGATGTGGAGTTAGGTAGCGAAAAACATATATAGGAGCTGTCAGATTGAGAAGAAACAAAACTGAATTAAAAGGAAATAGGGCAGTGAGATAAACAAACAAAAAGAAAGAAAAAAAAAAGAAAAAAAAAAGCCCTTCACGGCGATAGTGGAAACAATTAATCGGTTTGACCAAAATGTTATACGGTATCGTTTATAGACCGCAGATGAGATGCCGTACAGAATAGCCTCTTTCAACACACTGGTCAGTTATAGGGACGGAATAACGACGAGTTGTGTACTCATTTCACCCCATGGTTTGTGGTATAAAGCCATACAACACCAGTGGAGTGTAAATCTAAACGAGCACTCCCTCTGCTGATAGGAGATACTGACCTACTCAGATCCACAAACTGTGTTCTCCGCTGGTTCGTTGAGTCTGGTGGAAGTACCGAAAGTCAGACATTTCAGGCCATTTTCATTTCTTACATTTCAAATTGAGTTACATCCTTATATCCAATTAAGGTTCAAGCACGCTGACTGGACCCGCACCCCATCTTAGATATAGCACGCTGTCTTGACCCGCTCCCCATCTTAGATATCTGGATTTTCTGTCATAATGGGTTCAAGCACGCTGACTGGACCCATCTCAGCTATCTGGAGTTTCTGTCATAATGGGTTCAAGCACGCTGACTGGACCCGCACCCCACCTCAGCTATCTTGAGTTTCTCTCCATAATGGGTTCAAGCACGCTGACTGGACCCATCTCAGCTATCTGGAGTTTGACATAATGGGTTCAAGTACGCTGACTGGACCTGCGTCCCCATCTCAGCTATCTGGAGTTTCTGTCATAATGGGTTCAAGCACGCTGACTGGACCCGCACCCCACCTCAGCTATCTTGAGTTTCTCTCCATAATGGGTTCAAGCACGCTGACTGGACCCATCTCAGCTATCTGGAGTTTGACATAATGGGTTCAAGTACGCTGACTGGACCTGCGTCCCCATCTCAGCTATCTGGAGTTTCTGTCATAATGGGTTCAAGCACGCTGACTGGACCCGCACCCCACCTCAGCTATCTTGAGTTTCTCTCCATAATGGGTTCAAGCACGCTGACTGGACCCATCTCAGCTATCTGGAGTTTGACATAATGGGTTCAAGTACGCTGACTGGACCTGCGTCCCCATCTCAGCTATCTGGAGTTTCTGTCATAATGGGTTCAAGCACGCTGACTGGACCCGCACCCCACCTCAGCTATCTTGAGTTTCTCTCCATAATGGGTTCAAGCACGCTGACTGGACCTGCGTCCCCATCTCAGCTATCTTGAGTTTCTCTCCATAATGGGTTCAAGCACGCTGTTTTGACCCGCATCTCATCTCAGCTATCTGGATTTTTTTGTCAATAATGAAGATTAATGATCAGGAGATTATTTGCTTGTTTTGTTTAACGACACCACTAGAGCACATTGATTTATTAATAATCGGTTATTGGATGTTAAACATTTGGTGATTTTGACATATTGTCACGGGGATCCTATAATACCCGTAACTGAATGAAACACGATTGTCCAAATATCTCTCCTGACTGTATATCTATTAGATCTCTCTGTAACAGGCAGTTATACCCGCTGGCTCGTCTAGGTATGATCAGAGATAAGATCTTATATAAAGTATATATTATTATAGCACGTTTAGTTCACTAGAAAACACAACAAAAACACAATACACTTTGGAATCTGTATTAACCTACGCTGACAAATGTACTGCCGCAGTAGTTAATTAACAACAACAAATAATAACAACCCAGAACTGATCACTTAATTAGTTAATCTCTAGGTGTCTAGTTTACACAATATGCTAATCACTTCACCGTGACACAACACCCACACGTGTGATAATTGAGAAACGCTTCCAGGAGAACTTAATTAATAAAGGAATTACAACTCTATTCCTAACTGGTTAATTTTTCATTAACCCTTAACTACTCATTCAGTAACCTTGTAACACAGAATTAATACTGGTACCTATCACAATAAAGACAATAACCTACAGTTTACCTAGGTCCTCTAGGATGACTGGCTAAGCTTTAATAATATATATAGAACAGTGAGCCTACAGTATTACTGCGTCAGAAAGAAAGAAAGAAAGAAGTGTTTTATTTAACGACGCACTCAACACATTTTATTTACGGTTATATGGCGTCAGACATATGGTTCAGGACCACACAGATTTTGAGAGGAAACCCGCTGTCGCCACTACATGGGCTACTCTTCCGATAGGCAACAAGGGATCTTTTATTTGCGCTTCCCACAGGCAGGATAGCACAAACCATGGCCTTTGTTGAACCAGTTATGGATCACTGGTCGGTGCAAGTGGTTTACACCTATCCATTGAGCCTTGCGGAGCACTCACTCAGGGTTTGGAGTCGGTATCTGGATTAAAAATCCCATGCCTCGACTGGGATCCGAACCCAGTACCTACCAGCCTGTAGACCGATGGCCTGCCACGACGCCACCGAGGCCGGTACTACTGCGTCAGATGACCGGCAGCACCGTCTAAATAATATTGGTATAATACAGTATTAAAATATTTAAAGTCACATCAATCACATCAAGGTTATACACAGAGCAGAAAATATATAATTACCAGTCCGGACGGACTAACGTTCCCCCTGGACGCCTTCCAATATGTTTCTCCCCGATATCTCTAAAACCCTAGACCGGCCTCGGTGGCGTCGTGGCAGGCTATCGGTCTACAGGCTGGTAGGTACTGGGTTCGGATCCCAGTCGAGGCATGGGATTTTTAATCGAGATACCGACTCCAAACCCTGAGTGAGTGCTCCGCAAGGCTCAATGGGTAGGTGTAAACCACTTGCACCGACCAGTGATCCATAACTGGTTCAACAAAGGCCATGGTTTGTGCTATCCTGCCTGTGGGAAGCGCAAATAAAAGATTCCTTGCTGCCTGTCGTAAAAAGAGTAGCCTATGTGGCGACAGCGGGTTTCCTCTAAAAAAAAACAGTGTCAGAATGACCATATGTTTGACGTCCAATAGCCGATGATAAGATAAAAAAATCAATGTGCTCTAGCGGTGTCGTTAAATAAAACAAACTTTACTTTCTAAAACCCTAGCTATTTATTTTTTAAAAGCCGAATATCGCCTGGGGGTACAAGGCGGTACCTCACGTATCATCTGATATTTCCACCTCTCACAGAGTCGATATATTTCCTTAGATGACCAGACATTCTGTCGCCAGTCGCCAAAATCACGGTTGTAAAAACCGCACTCGCGGAGGTATTACGTAACTACTGGCCATCTGGGATTAAGTGCATATGGAACTGCACACGGCCCTCTAAAACAATTAATATCGCCACAGGCGAAAAGAAATTAAGAGTATGTACCGTCACACATATTATACATGTCTTAGAGAGGAAACCTGCCACATGTTTTCATTGGTAGCAGGGAATCCTTTATATGCACCATCTCACAAACAGAATAGTACATACCACGGTTTTTGATATACCAGTCGTGGTGCATTGGCTGGAACGAGAAACTGATGCGGGGGTTAACAATTATAGTCATGGTTGCCTACATTGTAGGATGGGGAAGGAGTTCCAACTCTTGTCAAAGAGTCGTTTTACAGCGTGACAAGCAAATACAAAAAAAAAAGGTGGTGTAAAAATACTAGAGATGTATCTGCGATGGACAGAACTCTCTGTCGTAGCCAGAGGTTGTGCCCACGACATGCGTGCTTGAACAGTTTTCTGATGGAAGCACACCCGTACCCGGGTTTATTGGTAGATGACAACGATGGCTACTGTACATCTCTCGCAAAGCGCGAAAATCATTTCATTTCTTAAAGTTATTTGGTAAAACTCGGCCCTCACAAAACACATTTTGTCCCATGGGTTGAAATTGCCTTATCTGTACCTCACAACGATTCTATTAGTCCTTTCCAGTAGCTGGCAATTGTTTTCAGGAAAGCAGGAAGCATGCATATTATCAAAGTATAATTTTACCAGATCAAACATGGTCAACTACCGTGAGCTGTTTGAAGTACGAATGTTTAGTTAAAAAATAATATCCGTAAAATTTGCTAACTGTGCTTTTAATTATTATTATTATTATTACTATAATTCCCACTGTGGTGCATTTATTTATTTATGGCTACGTATAGCGGTGATATTATGCATTACACATGCAATGGCTCATTTATCATTTTATGTGATCTGAGTTTAAATAAATAAAGTTTTGTTCTGTTTTTTTCTGTTCTGAGACCAGGGGCCTAATTCACAAAGCCCTCTTAGGCTCTGCTAGACACCAAAGCATCCTCTTTGCAAGTCTTTTTTTTTTGCATTGCACTGCGATATCGCAAAGTTGCGAGAGTTTAGTGTCCCAAGTGTTTTAAGCTCTGTTGGACAGATATTGGCGGAAATCTCAAGATAGAACCCGTGTATTTGGTGCTGTACTCCCCAGAGTCGGACTACTCGGTTTTATATCCAAACAGTTTTCGGGATATTCGTCACGATTGACGATTCATCGACGATTTATTGGGCAAAAAAAACACGATTTTGTTGATAAGATGACAGAGCGTTTCTGACAAGCGTGCTGTGCTAATTTCATAACGTAACATCATGAGCAATTGCAATCGTAATATTTTACGATTAATGACGTAAAAAGCCGGTTATTACGAAGATCATCGTTTTACGATCAGAAAGGCAATGGAGGGAATGTTTGTTTTAAAACGATAATCTCTCTTTTCAATCAAAGGGCGGAATGTAGCTCAATCAATTCAATTCAATTCATTTATTAACCTTGGACATTTACATTTCATCAGTTATACATACAAATACATATACAACAATGACACAATGGAAGGTGTTGGTATGAAAAGGACGCGGAGAATATAAATGCTTTTGTATAGAATTCTGTATATAGACTATTTAACTACTGATGTTCGTCTTTTAAACATTTTGAACAGATATTTCCCTAATTTACATAAATCATTTACATTGTTAGTTGACAGTAATTCTATCAGTTTAAACATAGATGGGTGGATTCTATAATATTTCTTGATATATAAAATTCTATAATCGCTAAAAAAAGGGACAACATAATGTCGCATGAAACTCGTCCTCAATTTCACCTATTTTACACAAGACACACAATCGTCTAGATCTACTTATGTTATGATAGCGACCAACTTCAATAGCTAAACTATGTGATGATAATCTTATCTTTGTAATGTATTTTTTATAAGACTTGGAATAGGTTTCATCAGGTAATTTTGTAAAATAAGCTCTTTTACTAAATATTTATACAAATATGAACATTGGGAAGCAGGGATTTACATGTAGCTCAGTCGATTCAGCGCTCGTCTGGGGGTGCTTGCGTCGCAGGATCGAGCCATCTCGGTGGATCCATTCAACTGATTGGGTTTATTCTCGTTCCAACCAGTGCACCACAATTGGTCAAAGGCCGTAGTATGTGCTTTTCTGTTTGTGGGAAAGCGCATATAAAAAATCCCTTGCTACTAATGGAAAAATGTAGCGGGTTTCCTCAGATGACTATGCGTCAGAATTATCAAATGTTTGATATCCAAAAGCCGATGATCAATTAATCAATGTAGTAATAGGTTAGGAACAATTAGAAAAGTGAAATAATTTAATCATGGTCACAATTTAGAATTAATTAGCAAGTTCTCTGCGTTTGGTAGACTGGATCAAATATCTTCCAAGATTGCAAAATTGAGTTACATTTTGAAGACTTAAAGGGACATTCCTGAGTTTGCTGCATTATAACATGTTTCCGAAAAATAAAATATTTCTTCGATTAAACTTACATATTAAATATATTTTCTTGTTTAGAATATCAGTGTCTGTATATTCAATATGTTTCTGGTCGTCTTAATATTTGTAAGAAGCCCTAACTGGATTTTGTCTTCAATTAATTTCGTACGTACGAAAAAATATATTTTAGGAAATGAAATATAACCTAGTACAAATAGTAAAACGATCAGAAACACGTTTAATATATAGACAGTAATATTTTATGTAGAAAAATATATTTGATGTGTAAATACAATCGTTAAAAAGTCTCTGTCAGTCGATAACATCTATAAAATTGCAGCAAACTGATGAATGTCCCTTTAAAAGTGTGATCAGTTTAAATGCAGATTTTTTTTTTTTTTTTCATTAATACTGTTTAATATGTGTAGCACGCAGATAAGAATAGAATGGACATTGCAAAACAAAGTAAAATTCGTCTTCAATACGATTAATTGTGCTGAGTGAGTCGTTAAATAGAAGTCTTAAGTTCACGTTCAATATTTCTGTGACAACCAGTTTCTATATTCAGCTGATGAGCAAAAATATATTTTCTGTCGGTTGATCGCAAAAATTAGACGGAAATTATTTCCCCTTGATTTGGGAGTAGCTCCCATAGGTGGCGCTTCGGTATAGTTAATGCTGCACGTGCAGGTAGCACGTGTCATTCAGCCATTTGTTATTTTGTATTATGGTGAATAAAACAAAGTTTGCTTTGTTTAACGACACCACTAGAGCACAATGATTAATTAATCATCGGCTACTGGATGTCAAACATTATGGTAATTCTGACTCGTAGTCATCAGAGGAAACCCCATTTTACCTAATGCAGCAAGGGATCTTTTATATGCATTTTTTCCACAGACGACCGGCCTCGGTGACGTCGTGGTTAGGCCATCGGTCTACAGGCTGGTAGGTACTGGGTTCGAATCCCAGTCGAGGCATGGGATTTTTAATCCAGATACCAACTCCAAACCCTGAGTGAGTGCTCCGCAAGGCTCAGCGGGTAGGTGTAAACCACATGCACCGACCAGTGATCCATAACTGGTTCAACAAAGGCGATGGTTTGTGCTATCCTGTCTGTGGGAAGCGCAAATAAAAGATCCCTTGCTGCTAATCGGAAAGAGTAGCCCATGTAGTGGCGACAGCGGGTTTTCTCTCAAAATCTGTGTGGTCCTTAACCATATGTCCGACGCCATATAACCGTAAATAAAATGTGTTGAGTGCGTCATTAAATAAAACATTTCTTTCTTTCTTTTTTTCCACAGACAGGAAAGCACATACCACGGCCTTTGTCCAGTTGTGGTGCACTTGTTAGAATGAGAAAAAAAAACCAATCAGCTAAATGGATCCACCGAGGTGATATGATCCTGCAACGCCAGCACCTCAAGCGAGCACTCAACCGACTGACCTAAATCCCACTCTGTTACTTTAGAGTGATTGTGTGAAGCAGTCAGTCGGTCCGACCTAGTGTGTTAACAATAAATGAGTTCATATTTATCGGTGTTTTATGTTTTCTATGGGAGGGCTCTGGAGATGAGAGAATGTAACTTCTAAATGCGGAAAAAGGTTTTTTGTTAAATAGTACTGGAGTACTGGAGACAATAACACACCAACAGGTCCACAGGGGAAGTCGTCGGAATTTTCCGACAGACGAAAACGGAAATTTCATTGCTACTAGGGGCGGGATTTAAGTCAGTCGGTTGAGTGCTCGCTTGAGGTGCTTGCGTCGCAGGATCGAGCCACCTCGATGGATCCATTCAGCTGACTAGTTTTTTTTCTTCTCGATCCAACTAGTGCACTACAACTGGACACAGGTCGTGGTATGTACTTTCTTCTCTGCGGGAAAGTGTATATAAAAGATCCCTGGCTGCATTAGGAAAAATGAAGCGGGTTTCCTCAGATGTCTACGAGTCGGAATTGATTAATCAATGTGCTCTAGTGGTGTCGTTAAACAAAACAAACTTTAACTTCTAATTGCGAAGAAGGTTTTTTTGTTAAATAGCACAAGAGTACTGGAGTACTGGAAACAATAAAACACCAACAGGTCCACAGTCGTCGAATTTGCCGAGAGACGAACACGGGAATTGCTCCTGTTTGAAATCAGTCTATGAATCTGCCCATGATTGTCACTCGGGACCGTGCTTGTCTTGAGAATAATCAGTTAATCGAAGCCTCGTCTGTACCGTGTTAAAACTTCACTTCTCGTTGGTAAAAAAGTTAATTAGCCATGTTTGGCTTGGCCACTTGGTATTTGGATGTGTGGTGCTGGTAGGTACCGGGTTCGCAGCCGGAGCGAATTTGATCGACTCAATCTGTAAGTGTAAGACCACTACACCCTCTTCTCTCTCACTAACCATTAACCCACTTTCCAGGACTCCGTTTTACGAAACGATATTAGCGCTAAGATCACCTTAAGTACATATAGTAAAAACGGGGCCCTGGACAAACAGCCCATATAGCTGAGATGTGTATGCCCAGGACAGCGTGCTTGAACCTTAATTGGATATAAGCACGGAAATAAATTGAAATGAATGAATTCGGGAGGCATTCCCATTGGTTCGAACCAGATGGCTGGTTGCAAATGCACGTATTTAATTATAATAACCATGTTGACAATTGTAACATATATTTGCACACGGTAAAATGATGTTTAGTAACCATAAAAACATTATTTCTAATTATTAATTTAAATTTCTTGAAAAAGATTATTTGAAAAAATATTTAAAAGGTATTGAAAAAGTCGATTATTATTTGCGTTGATCTAAAGCGAGTGATGCTAACATTCGTAAACTGTTTGGTTTGTTTCCAATGTAGTTCAGTTTAAAGTACAGTGTATAAACCAGTTTATAACCGAGAAAAAAAATCATAATGTTCACTGATAAATTATCATGCATTATTTATGTAGCACACTATTACTGGAGGATTTGGCGCTTGGAAACTGGAAACAGTCTCGGTACTACATATGATCGAGTCATCATAATTTGGCAAACAAAATGACGCCATGTAGTTACACGAGTTTGCATGGACACCTCTGTTTTTGATTGTTAAAATGTGTAAAACTTATTATAGATTTGTTTTGGGAACATAATAAATTTAACTTTAAGTTATCTGTGAACGTGAATAATATATAAAATTATAGCAACTCTCAGACCAGTTTGTACACAAAGGAAGAAATGTTTTATTTAACGACGTACTCAACACATTTTATTTACGGTTATATGGCGTTAGACATGGCATATACATGTCTGAATATCAGAAATAAAAGGAGTTTTAGTAAAAGGAAATGGCTGAGGTAAGAAATAAATAATAAAATATCAAAAGCTATGTCCCTCGTGAAACTATTTATATGTATTACTCGCAAAAGCTCGTTAAAAATGAAAAATGATTTTTCTCGAGATATACATTTGATAATAACTGTAACTGGTAACTCGTTTATTATCATCTGTTTACCGAACGTTCCTGCTCTGTCTGGCTGAGTTCAGGAGAACGAGAGCTCGCGAACAATTTTACTGGTTTTCGTCGCGTCCAATTCTGACCCAACTATTTATCATTTGGGCCAAAAACCCAGACGAACGAACGCGAGCTATTTGCCTCTTGACCATGCATCAGTGTATTAAACACTGTAATGGTGTCTGTGGGTATGTGGGGTTTTGCAGTCCAATTACATATTAGATAGCTGTTTACATTTATGCGACAGCTCATTTTCTGTTTATCACAATCTCTCTAAACTCAGTAATAAATAGTAGGGCCAAAAAAAGGTGTTCTTGAAACATGAGCACGAAAATAAATAATCCTCATCGTCATCGTCATTATCATCATCATCATCATCATCATCATCATCATCATCATCATCATCATCATCATCATCATCACCATCATCATCACCATCATCACCACCACCATCATCATCATCACCATCATCATCATATCATCATCATCATCATCATCAAATCATCATCACTATCATCATCATCATCATCATATCATCATCGTCATCATCACATCGGCATCATCATCAACAACATGCAGTATTGCATATGAACAATTATTTTTACATGTACGTTTATAAACCACGGACTTAACTAGATAGTATTTCCATGATCTGTTAAGATTCAGAGCCTATCCAGCCAAACATATTAAATAGGTCGTGCAAGTGTAGTAAAACCAAAGGTGCTGTTTCGTATTTCTACGCCCTCTATGTGGCGAGTCAGTTTGTGTTTATAGGAATTATGGTGTGTGTGAGTAGTGAGTCACTTTGTGTGTTTATTGTATTCATAGTGTGAGTGAGTAGCGAGTCAGGTTGTAAGTTTATTTACTCAGTAATGTGTGTGAGTAGTGAGTTAGTGTGTGGGTTTATATAATTGATAATATGTGCGAGTAGTGAGTCAGTTTGTGTGTTTATAGAATTCATAGTGTGTGTGTGTGTGTATGTGTGTGTGTGTGTGTGTGAGTAGTGAGTCAGGTTGTGTTTATAGAATACATAATGTGTGTGAGTAGTGAGACAGTGTGTGTGTTGATTGAATATATGATATATGTGAGTAGCAAGTCAGTTTGTTTGTTTATAAATTCCAGTGTGTGTGTGTGTGTGTGTGTGTGTGTGTGTGTGTGTGTGTGTGTGTGTGTGTGAGTAGCGAGTCAGTTTGTGTTTATACAATCCAAAATGTGTAAGTAGTGATTCAGTTTGTGTGTTTATAGAATCCATAATGTGTGTGAGTAGCGAGTCAGTTTTTGTGTTTATTGAATCTATAATGTGTGCGAGTAGCGAGTCAGTTTGTGTGTTTATTGAATCTATAATGTGTGCGAGTAGCGAGTCAGTTTGTGTGTTTATTGAATCCATAATGTGTGCGAGTAGCGAGTCAGTTTGTGTGTTTATTGAATCCATAATGTGTATGAGTAGCGAGTCAGTTTGTGTGTTTATTGAATCCATAATGTGTATGAGTAGCGAGTCAGTTTGTGTGTTTATTGAGTAGCGAGTCAGTTTGTGTGTTTATTGAGTAGCGAATCAGTTTGTGTGTTTATAGAATTTATAATGTGTGTGAGTAGCGAGTCAGTTTGTGTGTTTATAGAATCCATAATGTGTGTGAGTAGCGAGTCAGTGTGTGTTTATAGAACCCATAATGTGTATGCGTAGTGCGTCAGTGTGTGTGTGTGTGTGTGTGTGTGTGTGTGTGTGTGTGTTTATAGAATCCATCATGTGTGTATAATGGGTTTTTTCCACCGCAAGTCAGCTACGTTGCTCCTCGTAAAAGTGCGACACTGATAGCCTTCCTCTATCGCGGTTAATGGGAAAGTAAAATGAAAGAAAGGGATACCTGCTAAACGACGGAAATCCATCCTGGTGCGTGATACAATTATCTCTACTCCTAATCCTAATCAAATAAATTACTTCGGTATGAAATAACGCCAACGCATCATCGACTTAAATTAGACCATGCTGTAACAACATCATTTCAGATAGCCGTCTCATTACTGACGAAATTGTGACGATGCTGATTAAGATGCCGATCATTCTGATGACAATGATGATTAAAACATTGATGATCATATTAATGAAATGGTGATAAGGATATTGATGATGGTGGTGATGATGATGATAATAATGATGATGATGATGGTGATGATGATGGTGGTGGTGGTGATGATGATGATGTTGATGATGATGATGATGGTGATGATGATGGTGATGATGACGATGACGATGATGTTGGTGGTGATGGTGATGATGATGATGATGATGGTGGTGGTGGTGGTGGTGGTGGCGGTGATGATGATGCTGATGATGATGGTGATGTTGATGATGATGGTGATGATGATGGTGATGATGATGATGATTATGATGGTGGTGATGATGGTGGTGATGATGGTGATGTTGATGATGATGATGATGATGGTGGTGATGATGACGATGACGATGACGATGATGTTGGTGGTGATGATATTTTCATGCTTATACCCAGTTAAGGTTTAATCACGCTGAGCAAGGCATGATGGGTGATATTCAAGTAAGGTTTAAGCACGCTTTTTATATCAGCCAATTCAGATACTTGGATTAATTTCTTGGACAGAGTTAAATCGTTGAATGCTAGACAGATGTATTTTGTACGCCCTACCGAAATAGGAGATAATCATGCAGCCCTGTTCGAGGTGAGTAGGCACCCACAAAACCAGCTCCCAAAACAATGATAACATTTCCCCCATAGTGCGGGACGTAGCCCAGTGGTGAAGCGCTCGCCTACTGCACGGTCGGTTTAGGATCAATTCCCGTTGGTGGGCCCATTGGGCTAAATCTAACTCTAGCCAGTGCACCACGACTGGTATTTCAAAGGCCGTGGTGTGTGTGCTATCCTGTCTGTGGACTGGTGTATAAAAAAATAATGGAAAAATGTAGCTGATTTCCGCTCTAAGACTATAAGTCAAAATTTACCAATGTTTGACATCCAATAGCCGATGATTAATAAATCAATGTGCTCTAGTGGTGTCGTTAAACAAAACAAACTTTCATTTTCCCCATAGGTAGCAGTTCGCTTGTTGGATTTACACAGATCCATGTTTGAAGACTAATTATTTGGAATAGGAAGTAAATTCTTAAGCTTAGTGATAGCCAAGGAGTTATTTTTCAAAATGGCAATTGGTTTTTCACCAGCTGTGCAAACGGTTTAGCTGTAATGGGGCTTGGTATTCATACATCGGGTTTTTCTTGTGACAAAAGTGGGGCGCGATCAATTTGGATAATTTTCAAATAAGCTGATTACAATTTGATGAGCAAAGTTTCCCAAAAATATGTGTGATATCCGCCAACTCCCGCTTGATGTGTGGTTTGTGAAAATCATGCAGTTTGGGCACATTATGATGAAAGTAATACAAACATTTAACTGAAACTATTTAAAATGAGTCCTCGTTATAATTATGACCATTTTTGTAAGTCCCCACCCCCCCCCCCCCCCCCCAATAATGTCCACCATGCTACGGACCTGACAACTCATTTATGCTGTTAGTGTATTTATGAATTCTAGCTTGATTTGATTTGATAGACTAAAAATACATGTATCTTTCTTTATTTTTAAACAATAGGTGGGCATTTAGGATGGCATGAGCTGATGTATTTGCATGCATAAATCTCATCTGAAGATTCACAAATAACAGTGGTCTTCTACCATATACCCCTAAGAGATTGTTTTCAAAATGGCTACCAAGAGTAGCATGGGTCTCACTACACAGATGTCATCTGTCATTAAAACCCATGTTAAATTGCCCAAATTCAAACGAAGGTTGCCAATAGAACGGGTTCTCGTTGGCACTAACAATATACACCATTGCGAACATACATTATATAATCATTTATTTTCCACTCCAAAATTGAGAACATTTCAGTCTCAGTGTTTTGCTATATGGCCGCATTTGGCTGTAGTACTGGTCCGAACAGGTGGTTCATTAACCGATTCACTCCGGCTGTCTCTTGCGCTGTACACCCATGTCCCAAAAGGTCGATGCACAATATTACAAAATAACATGGGTAAAATACAGCCAGAAGGCTTTCCATTAAACATACATATTGTTTTAATTCTTCACCATTTCCTAGAAGTGAATATGTGAACCATAACATGTGTCACAATTAGGAACTATAGTGGATGAACTCTCACCCGGAAGTGATCTATGTAGTGAGACCATGTATCGTTTAAGGTAGCACTAAACCAAATAATTTCCGGCTGGTCAAATTTCGAGGTGCATTGAACGTTTGATAGAGAAGTTAACACCACAAGTCCTATGATTGGTTATAAATGTGAGTGTGTTGTGTTGGTTGTAAAAAAAAATAGTTTCTTCTTGGCTAAAAATGTATGCAACTTCATTTCATCTAGTACCACTGTGTCAAGTAGCCTTGTGCTTGGAACCTATAAACAAAAAAGTACTAAAATTTTGTGCGAAACTAAAAACATCTGCTTATACCGAAAATGAGCCATGAAAGGTACCATTTTCTTCAGTTAATACTTTGAGGTAGGGGTTGTAGTACTGATATTTATGGATCATAGTTTGGTTGATATATTGCATATAGTATTTTTAAACACAAACGTTAACATGGTCACCTATGGGATTTTAATTGGTATAGTCAAACCTGTAGTAAGACCTAAGAGATTCTGATAGCCGCCATGTTTGTTTCAAAATGGCTTCCAAGAGCAGCATGTTTTGTTTAATAACTCCACTTCTAAATCCTCTAACATTATTCGTCAAGGTGTTATTATCACAGTTTAAGATGGATGATATGACTGTATGGTGTACCAACCTTCATTAAATGCAATTTGTACATAGATAATAATATGTGTTTAGGTGTTACCTGCTTCCAACAATAATTTCCTGTTTAAAATATTATAATATATATTTTACCTGTATGCTTCCCTTCCCAAATTCACTCGTTATCTAGCTTACCTTTTTCATACTATGGAATTTACTAAAGGTAATTTATTTCTGAGCCGATTGTTTTTTAAATTGCACACAAAAATGGTTGGGGTTTTTTTTATTGTTGTTGTTTTTTGTTGTTTTTTTATGGGTTTTTTGTGTGTTTTTTTGTTATTTCCAAAAGTCAAAAACATATTTACTTTTGTCTTACGTCAAACTGAACTGAAATTATTTACAAAAATCTTCTCTTTTTTGTGTAGGATGATGGAACGGACTATATGTCTGTTGCGTGTGTCTGTATCTGTATAACGTTATTGCGTAAAAGCCATACTGTGAATTTAGCCTGTTCACTATCAAATGTCATAGTGGTCCTTCGGGATAGGTATTAGAAAGGTATTAGAATTCGAATCTTAATCTGAGACCTCTGAGCAAGACAGATTTATCAGTGAAAAACCCACACACAAAACGAAGGAAGGAAGGAAATATTTTATTTAACGACGCACTCAACACATTTTATTTACGGTTATATGGCGCCGGACATATGGTTAAGGACCACAGAGATATGATATGGGCTAATCTTTTCGATTAGCAGCAAGGGATCTATATATGTGCCATCCCACAGAGAGGATAGTACATAACACGGCCTTTGTTACACCAGTTGTGGAGCACTAGCTGGAACAAGAAATAGCCCAATGGGCCCACCGACGGGAATCGATTCTAGATCGATCGCGCATCAATCGAGCGCTGTACCACTGAGCTACTTCCCGCCTACCACAACAACGACGTCGTCGACGACGACGACGAGCACAACATGGATTAGTATTTGTACACACAGAAACTGCGTTTACGGAGAACGATCACGTGTTACGATTGAATGGGTACGTAGAAGACATTGTATGAATAATAAAAACGAAGATTAATACCCTGGGATATTTATGTTTTGTCATGGCGCAGACGTGTACGGTTACCAATGTAATCCATTAACACAGTAACAACAACAATAACAAGGAATTGATTGGTGTATTTCAAAACTGATTGCTTCGTAATACCCCGGGGCGGAACGTAGCCCAGTGATAAAGCATTCGCTTGATGCGCGGTCGATCTGGGATCGATCCCTGTCGGTGGTTCAACTGGGCTATTTCTTGTTTCAACCAGTACATCTCGACCGGTATATTAAAGGCCGTGGTATGTGTTATCCCGTCTGTGGAATGGTGTATATAAACAAATTCCTTCGTACTAATGGCACAATGCTAAGACAAAATGTCAAAATTACCAAATGTTTCACATCCATTAGCTCTAGTTGAGTCATTAAATGAAACAAACTTTAACTTTTGTAATACCCCAGCACATTGTTTCATACGTGAAGGACGCAGAGGGCCGGGGGGGGGGGGGGGGGGGGACTGCCTCCTCCCCCATTTCTGAAGCTAATGCATTGCCATCACCTCCACCCGAATTGAGACACAAGTCTACGTATTTTTGTGATGAATGATTGCCTTCTTGTAACAGAAACACATGCTAATATATAATTCATGTGTACATCCATCACCACCTAGTCAAAACGTAAAGTCAAGATAATGAAATGTTCAACAAGTCTTTATAAGGTGATGTTGATATAAAACTGGTTAAACTGACAACCAGCTTGAAATCCAAGATGGCGCGAATATTCAGATGTGATTTAACAGCAGTTTAAGGCTTTCAAATATCAACTTCGACAATTATTGATTACAAATATGGGGATAGGATGACACAAACGAGTTTTTATTGCTACTAATCGGTATGATTAGCCTAGTAGTCAAGGTAATTTAAGCACATTTTGGTAGAACCCTGAAAAAAAATTGCAAAAGAAATATCATGGACATTTTTTAAATAGGACTATTTTACAAATATATTTTCAAAACTCTATCAAAATCTGAAAATGGGAAAGGTTTTGTTTGTTTGTAGTCACATTTTATATGTACTATCCCACAGACAGGATAGCACATACCACGGCCTTTGATATATCAGTCGTGACGCACTGGCTGGAACGAGAGATAGCCAAATGGGACCACCGACGGGGATCGATCCCAAACCGACCACGCATCGAGCGAGCTCTTTACCACTGGCCTACGTCCGGCCTAATTTGATGCCAATTACCGCGACTTTATGAAAATCGTCTGTTGACACTCCTTACTCCGTGAGGAAAATTTGTAACTCTTCAAACATTCCTTTGAGGTCTAATTTCACCTATTTGACGTTCACTTGAGGGGCTTAATTTTGTAATTTCCTATCATTTTACAGACAAAATTGCAACATAAATTGATTTGACATTGAAAAGATCAAATATGACGTCTGGATTAATTCCACAGTAGAATAAAAAACAGTCGGTCTTTTGCAGTGAACGCGATCTCGCATGCCAAGTGTTTTTCTATTTATACAGTTGTTAACTTCAAGTAACAAAAAAGAATTTAATAACCTAGGAAAATATCTAGTACAAGCAAACAAAATTAGAAATCAGCTATTACAGTAAGGAAAACTTCTTTTTTCTCTCTCTCTCTTTTCTTCTTTTTTTTAGTATCCCTAATTACTTTTAAGAAAACCATACCCACCATTTTTGTGCACATGTATATATTGTATATATGTATTTGTTTTGTATTATGTTTTGTATATATGCTGATGAGTTGTAAAACTTAAAGCTAATAAAGAATTGAATTGCATGCAAGAACAGGACAAGGATTAGATAATTTTATCCTTTTCATTTCAACTTATTTTCGTGTTTATGTCCAATTAAAGGGACATTCCTGAGTTTGCTTCATTGTAAGATGTTTCCGACTAATAAAATATTTCTACGATTAAACTCACATATTAAATATATTTTCTTGTTTTTGAATATCAGTGTCTGTAGATTTAATGTGTTTCTGGTCGTCTTAATATTTGTAAGAAGCCCAAACTGGATTTTGTCTTCAAATAATTTCGTAAAAATTAATTAGGAAACAAAATAAAATTTAACCTAGAATAAATATTAGAACGATATGAAACACGTTTAATATATAGCCCACTAATATTTTATGCAGAAAAATATATTTGATATGTAATTACAGTCGTTAAAAAGTCTCTGTTAGTCGATAACATCTTAAAAATTGCAGCAAAAAGAAAGAAAGAAATGTTTTATTTAACGACGCACTCAACACATTTTATTAACGCTTATATGGCGTCAGACATATGGTTAAAGACCACACAGATTTTGAGAGGAAACCCGCTGTCGCCACTACATGGGCTACTCTTTTCGATTAGCAGCAAGAGGATCTTTTATTTGCGCTTCCTACAGGCAGGATAGCACAAACCGTGGCCTTTGTTGAACCAGTTATGGATCATTGGTCGGTGCAAGTGGTTTACACCTACCCATTGAGCCTTGCAGAGCACTCACTCAGGGTCTGGAGTCGGTATCTGGATTAAAAATCCCATGTCTCGACTGGGATCCGAACCCAGTACCTACCAGCCTGTAGACCGATGGCCTAACCACGATGCCACTGAGGCCGGTAAATTGCAGCAAACTCAGGAATGTCCCTTTAAGCTATCCTGGGCTTTCTGCGCTGTCTGTCGAGGACAGTGGGTTAGTTGTTAGTTAGTTTACCGGCCTCGGTGGTGTCGTGGTTAAACCATCGGACATAAGGCTGATAGGTACTGGGTTCGCAGCCCGGTACCGGCTCCCACCCAGAGCGAGTTTTAAAGACTCAATGGGTAGGTGTAAGGCCACCTCACCCTCTTTTCTCTCACTAACCACTAACAACCAACAACTAATCCTCTCTACTGGACAGACAGCCCGGATAGCTGGGAGTTGTGCCCAGGATAGCGTACTTGAACCTTAATTGGACATAAGCACGAAAATAAGTTGAAATGAAATGACAATGAAATGTTAGTTGTTAGTGAGAGAAACCAGAGTGTACAAGGTCTTACACCAACCCATTGAGTCGTTAAAACTCGCTCTGGGTGGGAGCCAGTACCGGGCTGCGAACCCAGTACCTACCAGCCTTATGGCCGATGGCACAACCACGACAACACCGAGGCCGGTAGTGACGCCGCTGCAACAGAGCATATTTATCCGTCTCCAACATCTACGTGATTGGTTTTAGAAGGGCATCACAAACCACCAATAAAACCCCAGGAACTGCGGGCTACTGGTTCTTTTCTGGGATTTCAGTGACCCCTATAACACAATCAAACCCATCCTTATGAATTTTCCGATCTTCTGTCGATTGTTGCGTTTCTTTTGCATTTCAGTATAAAATACAAATCTGGGCAATGTTGATTTGAGACTTGCTTGCAATCACTGTCAGTGGGTATTGTCTGAAACGATGTTGCTCTTTTGTGTTCAGCTTTGAACGACGTCATTCTACAGTCAGGCATTGATCTCGTGCGAAGCTGTGCACAGCTAGTAGTATTTTAGAGAGGAAACTAGCGACCTGCGGTGTACAAAGCCTGTCCAATTACTCTAGATGTATATACCAATACATCTAATTATCCGTTCTAACGACCCTGGCTACAGAGCAGACTGGGGTAGGTCGACCAATACAATCACTTTCAGTTTTTCACTTTTAACGAACAAAGAAAGGAAGGGAGGAAAAAAGAAAGAAAGAAATATTTTATTTAACGACGAACTCAACACATTTTATTTACGGTTATATGGCGTTAGACATATGGTTAAGGACCACACAGATTTTGAGAGGAAACCCGCTGTCGCCACTACATGGGCTACGCTTTCCGATTAGCAGCAAGGGATCTTTTATTTGCTCTTCCCACAGGCAGGATAGCACAAACCATGGCCTTTGTTGAACCAGTTATGAATCACTGGTCGGTGTAAGTGGTTTACCCATTGAGCCTTGCGGAGTACTCACTCAGGGTTTGGAGTCGGTATCTGGATTAAAAATCCCATGCCTCGACTGGGATCCGAACCCAGCACCTACCAGCCTGTTGACCGATGGCCTAACCACGACGCCACCGAGGCCGGTAGGAAGGGAGGAAGGAAAGTTTTAATTACAATTTTACGGCGTCGGACATATACACTGTGTTATAGACCATGGGGCCGTTTTACGAAGCGAATCGGCCTCGGTGGCGTCGTGGCTGAACCATCGGACTACAGGCTGGTAGGCACAGGGTTCGCAGCCCGGTACCGGCTCCAAACCCAGAGCGAGTTCTTAAGGCCATTACACCCTTTTCTCTCTCACTAACCAATTAACAACTAAACCACTGTCCTGGACAGACAGCCCAGACAGCTGAGGTGTGTGCCCAAGACAGCGTTCTTGAACCTTAATTGGATATCAGCACGAAAATAAGTTGAAATGAATGAATGAATGAAGATTGATCAACCGGTATCGGTGGTTGTGGTAAAGCGGTTTGTGAGAGAGACATCTCTGTGTAGTAGCCTTGCACCTACCCACTGAGTCGTTAAACAACCTCTGGGTGGGAACTGGTACCGGTATACGAAAATCAAGTAAAAGAAAGGTCACTAGGTTGATCTTAGGGCTACGATCGCTTCGTGGAACGGGGCCCAGGACCTCTAATGACAGAGGGAACCCGCTGCCGCCAAGCCATAAGCTACCCTTTTTTATTAGCAGCAAGGGATATTCTATACGCACCATCTCTCAGACAGGACATGACATATACTTGTCCTTTGTTACACCAGTTGTGAAGTGTTGACTGGGACGAGAAATGGCCCAAGTGAACCAGACGATCGCTTTACCACTGATAATAGCATGCTATAATAG
>NC_054700.1:13148031-13200531 GCF_016097555.1 Gigantopelta aegis | reverse complement strand
TATACACTTACGTTTTAGTACCATCGTGTATATTTAAGGGGTTATACACTTAATAGTACCATCGTGTATATTTAAGGGGTTATACACTTAATAGTACCATCGTGTATATTTAAGGGGTTATACACTTACGTTTTAGTACCATCGTGTATATTTAAGGGGTTATACACTTAATAGTACCATCGTGTATATTTAAGGGGTTATACACTTAATAGTACCATCGTGTATATTTAAGGGGTTATACACTTACGTTTTAGTACCATCGTGTATATTTAAGGGGTTATACACTTACGTTTTAGTACCATCGTGTATATTTAAGGGGTTATACACTTACGTTTTAGTACCATGGTGTATATTTAAGGGGTTATACACTTACGTTTTAGTACCATCGTGTATCTTTAAGGGGTTATACACTTACGTTTTAGTACCATCGTGTATCTTTAAGGGGTTATACACTTACGTTTTAGTACCATCGTGTATATCTAAGGGGTTATACACTTAATAGTACCATCGTGTATATTTAAGGGGTTATTCACTTAATAGTACCATCGTGTATATTTAAGGGGTTATACACTTAAGTTTTAGTACCATCGTGTATATTTAAGGGGTTATACACTTAATAGTACCATCGTGTATATTTAAGGGGTTATACACTTAATAGTACCATCGTGTATATTTAAGGGGTTATAGACTTAAGTTTTAGTACCATCGTGTATATTTAAGGGGTTATACACTTAATAGTACCATCGTGTATATTTAAGGGGTTATACACTTAATAGTACCATCGTGTATATTTAAGGGGTTATACACTTAATAGTATCATCGTGTATATTTAAGGGGTTATGCACTTAATAGTACCATCGTGTATATTTAAGGGGTTATACACTTAAGTTTTAGTACCATCGTGTATATTTAAGGGGTTATACACTTAGTAGTACCATCGTGTATATTTAAGGGGTTATACACTTAATAGTACCATCGTGTATATTTAAGGGGTTATACACTTACGTTTTAGTACCATCGTGTATATTTAAGGGGTTATACACTTAATAGTACCATCGTGTATATTTAAGGGGTTATACACTTACGTTTTAGTACCATCGTGTATATTTAAGGGGTTATACACTTAATAGTACCATCGTGTATATTTAAGGGGTTATACACTTACGTTTTAGTACCATCGTGTATATTTAAGGGGTTATACACTTAATAGTACCATCGTGTATATTTAAGGGATTATACACTTAATAGTACCATCGTGTATATTTAAGGTGTTATACACTTACGTTTTAGTACCATCGTGTATATTTAAGGGGTTATACACTTAATAGTACCATCGTGTATATTTAAGGGGTTATACACTTAAGTTTTAGTACAATCGTTTTTATTTAAGGGGTTATACACTTAATAGTACCATCGTGTATATTTAAGGGGTTATACACTTAAGTTTTAGTACCATCGTGTATATTTAAGGGTTTATAAACTTATGTTTTAGTACCATCGTGTATATTTAAGCGGTTTAGCTTTAATAAACAGAAAACAAACACCTACCTCTTATTGGTATATCCATCAACTCTTGTAGAAAATATTGAAACAGCACCGCATGTGGTAGTCAGCAGGTAGTAGACCTAAGAACATTTTACATTTATACGCATTTAAATAAATATGATTATAAATGTCAAATTGCGATTCTGTTAGCACATTTCTGAAATAAAACTATTCCGAAGAATGTACGTAGTATCGTTTTCACATCAATAATCATATTAAAACGACAAACCATTGTTGACGTCACAACAAAGGAATGTTGGCGTTGTTTATGGTAACGTTTCCGGCAATGTTTGTAACTTAACGGAAAATGTCGAAATACTAGTGATGAGTATTGCTAAATACATTAGTAGTATATTGCGATATATTGCGATATATTGCGATACAGGAACCTGAATTGCGATACGTACCACGGTATATTGCGAAGTTTCTCAATTATATATATATATATATATATATATATATATAAAGTGTAGACTGGGTCGAAGTAAAACATGACCCCCCACCCCACCCCCAAGTTCATGACCTTCAAAAAAGTTTTTTTTTTTTTTAAATGGTGAAAAAAAATTGAAACTATAATACATGCTACTAACACACGTACACAATATATAAGCGCAATAGAAAAATATTGCAATACGTATTGTTCAAAATTTATATTGCGGTGTTCCGCGCGTCGCTATTAAATACTATTGAAATGTGTGTAGCTTGGGGCCTGCAGAGTGTATTTGAATGTGTACGTGTCAAGGTGGGATGAGGCCGGGGTGGGGGAGGCACGCTCAGTGATATTTGAAAAGTTGGGTGCACTGTCAATCCTGTGGAGAGGGATTTAAGGTCCGGATTTGTTCGTTTTTCTGCTAACTTCCAGGTGTTCAAATAGGCATTCCTAGCGTGTGTGTGTGTGTGTGTGTGTGTGTGTGTGTGTGTGTGAGTGTGTGTGTGTGTGTGTGTGAGAGAGAAGAGAGAGAGAGAGAGAGAGAGAGAGAGAGAGAGAGAGACAGACAGACAGACAGACAGATATGTACAACATTTATTTTTAATGCTATATATGTAGCTAATGTGCCTACATGAATAAAAAAATATATATATATATATTTAAGCGTCACAGCAGACTTATGACCTTTAGTCTTTTCCAAAGCTCGGATCACTGGTCCCTTGTCAACCCCCTTGGATCAGCGTCTGCCGACCCATTGCAGTGGCGGATCCAGAAAAATCTATTTAGGCCGCTCCACTGTCAAACTTTTCCGAAGGAGTTCCTCGGATTCTCCAATGTAAAAAATTAAAATATAAATTAAAACTATAAGTGTTGCAAACTTTAGGGGGATTGGGGCGGGCTACTGGGACCCTTTAGATCCGCCACTGCATTGCAGCGGAGGGGTCGGTAGCCATATCCTTGACCTACACTTCTTATTAGTCTAGGTTCTCTCTTTTTACTGTGAAGAATGACTTTAATGAAGTGATTAATTCCTGGTGCGACATCTCATGTTCGCTAAGACGGCCCTACGCACTGGTAATCTGAACCCAAATATGAAAATTCTGGATTCACCCTTGAGAATTAATAATACAATGACGAACGGTTATACCATCTGATGATGCATAACCCAAGGCAAAATAGATATTTCTCTGCCACTCGTTCCTAATAAAATTTGTTTGATGTATGAATCGTTAACATATCGGCAATACATTTTGTCCAGGCATTTTACATCAAAGCCCTCTGCGAAGAGCAGTCCGATACATCAGACTAATGAAATATGATGGCTGCCACGGACGATTGTTTCCGAATGAGTTACCATAGAAAGAACACAATTTTGATGGTCAATTATATTTAATATGTTTGCTCCGCTGTAAGACATCTCGCATGCAGGTATGAGTAAGCGGGGAAGGGGGGTATATTCACAGACACGGACATGTGCATGTAATTTATTTAATTGCATTCCAGGGCACCATGCATCTTACGTGACTGAAGGTCCGGACGTAGGCCAGTTGTAAATCCCTCGTCTGAAGGGCAGTCGGTCTAAGATCGATCCCCATTAAGAGCCGTAGCTAGCGGTGGTTGGGGGGGGGGGGGGAGACAGTTGCCCTCCTCCACACAAATAATTTAATGTTTATTGATATTGACGTTTTAAGTATGTGACCTCCTTGAAATAGCTGCAAAATGCTATTTCAAAGCCTCTAGATTCCAAAGTCTCTCGCGGACATTAATGGAAAACGTTAGCGAGTTCCCTCTCTATGACTGTGTCAAAATGACCATATGTTTGACATCCAATAGCCGATGATCAATAAATCAATGTGGTATATTGGTGTCGTTAAACAAAACAAACTGTTTTTCTTTTCTTATTTTCTGACAAATGTAAATGAAGGAACTGGGCCAGTGCTTAAAAATATTTTAGTCTCAGACTCTATTAGAGTCTCGAGTCTAGACTCTAGGCCAGAAGTCAATAGTTGGTGATGTGGTTTCTATTTTCCTTTCCAACATGAAACATGATTAACAAGTTAACAACATGATGATACAGATAATATATGTCTCAGCGCTTGAGTGAATGACACAGAGGTGTCCCAATAAAGATGACATTGCGATTGAGAACCTCAAGGGAATTAACAGAAGAGTTGTCCGCCTTGGGTCTACTCTTCGGTCTATCTGGGTCTCTCCTTGGGTCCCTATTTCATGGGTAAATTATTCATCTTACACACTCGTTGGTGAGAACACCATGTGTTGTTTTTAGTAACACATAGTTGTTTACACACGTACGTGTGTTAACAATTTCAAGACATACGACTGGCTGCTAGTAGGTGATGACAAGGTCACCAATGCCAGACGTCCAATAAAAAAAAATCAGCACTGTGGAAATCGATTACACTGTGACGTATAGTTAACCTCGCAATCATGTGTCTGTGACGCGTAAGCCAGCTACAAGTGCAAATTTGCTTAAAACCTGGTTTTTGAGGATATGTAAGAAATAGAATAATACATTCGTGTCCGTTAGATACTCGTTGTTTATAAAGGTATCAAACTCGTTTTCGCTCGTTAGATACATTTGAAAACAACATCTAACGGCCACTCATGTATTATTCTTTATTTATTTGATTTCAACTTATTTTCGTGCTTATATCCAATTAAGGTTCAAGCACGCTGTCCTTGGCACACACCTCAGCTATCTGGACTGTCTGTCCATGGCAGTGGGTTAGTTGTTAATTGTTAGTGGTTAGTGAGAGAGAAAAGGGTGTAATGGTCTTACGCCTACACATTGAGCCCTTAAGAACTCTGGGTTGGAGTCGATATCGGGCTGCTTAACCACTGCGCCACCGAGGCCGGTTCTCCATTTATTACACACGTACTAAAAGTGTATCCATGTACTAATATGTAGTTGTCATGGTGTACTCGTTAAAGGGACATTCCTGAGTTTGCTGCATTGTAAGATGTTCCCGACTAATAAAATATTTCTACGCTTAAACTTACATATTAAATATATTTTCTTGTTTAGAATATCAGTGTCTGTATATTTAATGTGTTTCTGGTCGTCTTAATATTTGTAAGAAGCCCAAACTGGATTTTGTCTTAAAATAATTTCGTACGTACGAATTTTTTTTATTTTGGGATATAAAATGAAATTTTACCTAGTACAAATATTAGAACGATCAGAAACACGTTTAATATACAGCCACTAAAATTTTATGCAGAAAAATATATTTGATATGTAATTACAATCGTTAAAAAGTCTCTGTTAGTCGATAACATCTTAAAAATTGCAACAAACTCAGGAATGTCCCTTTAAGACGCCTGCTATACCCGTGACAACAATCAAACTACATGTCTTTGATTGCTCGTACCATATTTAATTAGTGCTTGACACTAATTGGTCTGATTGGCAGATCGCTAATTAACTAAAGACTAAGTCATTGCATGAACGACAAGGAACAGAATAACAATTAATTGAAACGTACAAACATAAATATATAAATTATATTTGAATATGGTTGTAAATGTTCCACTATGACAATATCTGTGACACACGTCTGCCATTTTCACCATCTTACATTGGTAGAATATATGTTTTATTTAACGACGCACTCAACACATTTTGGTAGAATATATAATATTTAATTCCGAAACCTTTGGAAATGGCGCTCGCTTCTAGGTTTCACCTAATGAATATAATAAAAGATATTACGTTTAATAGATAATAGTATCTCTTTCGAGATATATCAGAACAATGTACTAATTAGTGAATTGCGAGAAACGGTGGATCATAGACTGAGAAAAATAACTAGATCTGGCGTAAGATGATCTTGTTTAAAAAAAACACATTTGACAACTACAGGCTTGAATTTCTACAATTAAACACGAACTGTCGGAAGCAATGCGTTCTTACCTTTGTCTTTTTCCGTTTATGGTGCTTGCAGTCAGACAGAAATAAATGCATTTTTATTTTTCGCAAATTCTCCCCCGCGTTGCCTTTTAACTACATTTCTATTTAAAATAATTTTAATAATGTAATAATTATTTAACATTTAAGTGCTTACATTATCGCGTTTTAGTCATGCATATTTAACATGTTCGGTATTCCCCTTACCAGTATGAGTGCGTCCTTAAATAAAATATGTTTTTCCCTTTCGCTGAATGAAGTAGAAGTATATTTTGTTTAACGACACCACTAGAACACATTGATTTATTAATCATCGGCTATTGGATGTCAAGTTCGCTGAATGAAAAATATTATTGATAGTAAACGTAGGTGGGACGTAACCCAGCGGTAAAGCGATCGCTTGACTCGCGGTCGGTTTGGGATCGATCCCCGTCGGTGGGCCCATGTGGCTATTTCTCGTTCCAGCCAGTGCACCACGACTGGTATATCAAAGGCCGTGGTATGTGTTATCCTATCTGTGGGATGGTGCATATAACAGATCCCTTGCTACTAATGGACAAATGTAGCGGGTTTCCTCTCTAAGACTATATGTCAAAATTACCAAATGTTTAACATCCAATAGCCGATGATTAATAAATCAATGTGTTCTAGTGGTGTCATTAAACAAAACAAGCTTTTTTTTGTAGCTAATTATTTTTTTCCCAAATTTTAAATTCCTTCAAATAATTTTTGTACTTAATTTTCCGGAAATCTCAAATCCAACAAGCGTTTCATCCCGTCAACACAGCTGTGTAATCGACTAATTTCGATTCGTTCCGTAAGAATTGTCACCGATCGGATTTATAAGGCTTAAAATATACATTCGCTTGATGATCTAGCGGCGAGGCGCAACATTCTAGCAAACAACGGTGAACCACGCTATTAATCTACGTTCGAGTCTCGACCCAAATTATTAAAAATGACAAATTGATTGATGAGCACAACATCTTACCCTATTTGTCAAAGTTATAATGATTTAAGCGATGGTAAAGCTAATTCTCTCAGTCCCCTGGAAATACAGTCTATGTTAACAAATGTTCTACTTTCAAAAACTGTCGTTTCATCCATTTAATCCAACATTTTTTTTTATATATCTAAAAGTGTTAAAGTGCCACTCCATCAGCCTGTGGAAATGAAAGGAATAGGGGCGGGGCGTAGCCCAGTGGTAAAGCTCTCGCTTGATGCGCGGTCGGTTTGGGATCGATCGCCGTCGGTGGGCCCACTGGGCTATTTCTCGCTCCAGCCAGTGCACCACGACTGGCATATAAAAGGCTGTAGTATGTGCTATCCTGTCTGCGGACCGGCCTCGGTGGCGTCGTGGTTAGGCCATCGGTCTACAGGCTGGTAGGTACTGGTTTCGGATCCCGGTCGAGGCATGGGATTTTTAATCCAGATACCGACTCCAAACCCTGAGTGAGTGCTCCGCAAGGCTCAATGGGTAGGTGTAAACCACTTGCACCGACCAGTGATCCAAAACTGGTTCAACAAAGGCCATGGTTTGTGCTATCCTGCTTGTGGGAAGTGCAAATAAAAGATCCCTTGCTGCTAATCGGAAAGAGTAGCCCATGTAGTGGCGACAGCGGGTTTCCTCTCAAAATCTGTGTGGTCCTTAACCATATGTCTGACGCCATATAACCGTAAATAAAATGTGTTGAGTGCGTCATTAAATAAAACATTTCTTTCTTTTCCTGTCTGCGGGAAAGTGCATATGAAAGATCCCTTGCTACATTTGAAACATGTAGCGGGTTTCCTCTGGTGACTACGTGTCAGAATTACCAAATGCTTGACATCCAATAGCCAATGGTTAATTAATTAATCAATGTGCTCTAGTGGTGTCGTTAAACAAAACAATTTTTTTTTAAATGACTATTTGTTTAACGACACCACAGTACATTTTGAAAATATGGTCAGGGGCGGATCCAGGAGGTAAGGTTCACAGGGGTGACGTAACCTCCTTAAATAAAAGTTACTAGTATATGGTATAGGACATATTGGTGTGGTTAAGGACCACAGAGATAAATAGTTTGTACGTTTGTTTTGTTAAACGACACCACTATAGCACATTGATTTATTACATAACATTTAGTGAAATATCTTAAAATATCACGCAGTGACGATAGAACATTTTAGAGTAAAAATTTCACTATTTCACTCTAAAATGTGTTATCGTCACTGTAAAAAGTATTATCTTAACTGTAAGAAAGCCGGAACTATTTTGCTGCTGGCATTTTAAAAATAAAGGTAAAATGCCAAAAGTTATATAATAAATAGAAAATGTCATGTTTTTTTGTCAAATATGATTTATATCTCATCAAGTGAAGTTTGCAATCATATCACACTCGTCACGCAAGCGCGACTCGAGAGATGTGATTGGAAACTTTACTCGATGAGATTAAATCATATTTGACAAAAAACATGAAATATCCTCTATTTATTAATTATTGGCTACTGGAGGTTCACGTACGTTATCTGGACCGAGTCACGCGAGAAGCCACATCCTTAATAAAAAAAAAGGTTGTTTGTTGTCATTGCTAACATGCTTTAAACATTTGGTAATTTTGGCATATAGTTTTAGTGAGGAAATCGGCTACATTTTTCCATAGTAGCAAGGGATCTTTTATATGCACCATTAGCCCAATAGGCCCATTGACGGGGATCGATCCCAAACCGACCACGCATCAAGCGAGTGCTTTACCACTGGATACGTCCCGCCCAGAGATAAATAGATAAACAGAGAGGAAATCCACTGCGGTCACGCCGTGGGCTACTTCGATTATCAACAAATGGACAGGATAGTACATACCATAGCCTTTGTTGCACCAATTGTGCAGCACTCTTCGGAACAAGAAATAACCCAAGGGCCCGCCGACGGGGATCGATCCTAAGCCGATCGCGCATTAGGCGAACGCTTTTCCACCGTTCGCGCAGTAATAATGTAAATCCGTATAATGTAAATGACTATGTTCCATGAATAATTATTTATTTTATTTATAAAAGATGGTATTGATATTATTTGTTTAAATTTCATTACAAATATTGTAATAAAGTATTTAATGCAGTAGATATGTAAAAAAAACAAACAAACAAAAAACAAAACAAAAAAAACAACTGAAAATGGTAAACTATTAATTAAATACTTCATTAAAATGTTCTGCAAAACTCTTAAAACGTAATTACAAAATGTTTAATGATATTCACCCTAGGAGTGATGTATGATATGTCAGCAATTGTTGTGTTATGGATAATACATTGTACTAAAAATGCATAAAAAGTTAAATATTTCCCCCACCCTCAACCCCACTATTATTCGTTTGGACCTACACTCACCCACCTCATCGAGCATTACGTCATATTTAAATGGCCCCTTACCACAAATATTTCAATGGGATTTCGATATTTTCCGCTAAGTTACAAAAATTGCCGGAAACGTTACCATATAAACGTCAACAATCCTTTGACGTGACGTCAACAATGCTTTACAAGTCGTTTTAATATGTTTATTGATGTCAAAGCGATACTACCTACATTTACCTGAATATAGTTTAACTTCAGAAATGTGCTAACACAATCGCTACTTGACACTGATAAATACGCATGTTAATTTTAAATGTATATAAATGTAAAATATGTCTGGATATAATAATATATTGACGATTGCTAACTACTGTGCTGTTCTGTTGGAATATTTTCTACAAGTGCTGAATGGATATATCAAGAGAGGTAGGCTAAGTATTAGTTTGTTTGATTGGTTGTTTAAAGTCTTTAAAAAGAACACGTTAAACGGACGGTAGGGTGAGGGGTGAGGGGAGGGGAGTCATGGGAGCCCTGGGAGCCCTTTCTGGATCCGCCAATACCTGACAATACCAGTGTCCCCAAGATGATTCAGGAATTTAAAAATGCATACAAAATTATTGTGTTTGTGGAGGGGGAGGGGGAGCACCCAAGCTAAACTGGTAAATCATGTTAAGCCAATATATAAGGGGGAGGCGGACATAATTGAGTGGGCAGCGCCACAACCCCCATGCTACCCCCTAGCACAACATTTTTATTTACATACTGTTATGGATCAGACAGATAATGAGAGAGGAAATTAATTTGGTAATCAAGCTTTAACCATTTACACCAATTTCTCACGCAGGGGTGCCGTTTGTTATTCTCAGTGTTAAATTGCGTACGTGTATCCAATTAATGCATAGTGATAGCAAGGGCTCATCACTTTCCAAATTGATTCTTTAATACGCTATATCGGTAATATTTCGAATATGGAGACTTACCTATCTGTCAGACATATATATTATAGTTAGCATCTTTGTGTACTCTGTCGCTAGTTGCTGGGATCGATCCCCATCGGTGGGCCCATTGGCCGCTTTACCACGGGGGGTGGGGGGGGGGGGGGTGGGTGCGGGACGTAGCTCAGTAGTAAAGCGCTCGCTTGATGCGCTGTCGGTTTGGGATCGATCCCCGTCAGTGGGCCCATTGGGCTATTTTTCGCTCCATCCAGTGCACCACCACTGGTATATCGAAGGCCGAATAGTTAAACAAAGTTTACCACTGGGCTACGTTCCGCCCCTATTAAACCGAATAGTTAAACAAGGTTTACCACTGGGCTACGTCACGCCCCTATTAAACCGAATAGTTAAACACGGTTTACCACTGGGCTACGTCCCGCCCCTATTAAACCGAATAGTTAAACAAGGTTTACCACTGGGCTACGTCACGCCCCTATTAAACCGAATAGTTAAACAAGGTTTACCACTGGGCTACGTCACGCCCCTATTAAACCGAATAGTTAAACAAGGTTTACCATTGGGCTACCTCACGCCCCAATTAAACCGAATAGTTAAACAAGGTTTACCATTGGGCTACGTCACGCCTCTATTAAACCGAATAGTTAAACAAGGTTTACCATTGGGCTACGTCACGCCTCTATTAAACCGAATAGTTAAACAAAGTTTACCATTGGACTACGTCACGCCTCTATTAAACCGAATAGTTAAACAAGGTTTACCATTGGGCTACGTCACGCCTCTATTAAACCGAATAGTTAAACAAGGTTTACCATTGGGCTATGTCCCGCCTCCAAACAGGATTCATATTGATAATTTGTCACCATGTAATAATAATCTCAGCTATTATAAACCATATTCCAAAAATAAGCACTTTAACACCTATAGGATCCATATCCTAGCGCTAGTTGACAGATATGTCCTATGTACTTACGGAAACTTTGTTTATCACATCTTTCAAAAAACATAATTTAAAAAATAAAAATAAAAAAATACTCAATTTAACAGGGGCGGGACGTAGTCTAGTGGTAAAGCGCTCGTTTGATGGGCGGTCGGTCTGGGATCGGTCTCCATCGGTGGTCCCATTAGGTTATTTCTCGTTCCAGCCAGTGCACCAATACTGGTATATCAAAGGCCGTGGTATGTGCTATCCTGTCTGTGGGTTGGTGCATATAAAAGATCCCTTGTTACTAATGGAAAGAAAAATGTAGCGGTTTCTTCTCTAAACTATATGTCAAATATTACCAAATGTTTTGACATCCAATAGCCGATGATGAATAAATCAATGTACCGGTACTCTAGAGGTGTCGTTAAAGGGACATTCCCGAGTTTGCTGCCATTTTAAAGATGTTATCGACTAACAGAGACTTTTTAACGATTGTAATTACATATCAAATATATTTTTCTGTATAACATATTAGTGGCTGTATATTAAACGTGTTTCTGATCGTTCTAATATTTGTACTAGGTCAAATTTCATTTTATTTCCTAAAATATGTTTTTTTCGTACGTACGAAATTATTTGAAGACAAACTCCTTTTTGGGCTTCTTACAAATATTATTTACCGGCCTCGGTGGCGTCGTGGCAGGCCATCGGTCTACAGGCTGGTAGGTACTGGGTTCGGATCCCAGTCGAGGCATGGGATTTTTAATCGAGATACCGACTCCAAACCCTGAGTGAGTGCACCGCAAGGCTCAATGGGTAGGTGTAAACCACTTGCACCGACCAGTGATCCATAAATGGTTCAACAAAGGCCATGATTTGTGCTATCCTGCCTGTGGGAAGCGCAAATAAAAGATCCCTTGCTGCCTGTCGTAAAAAGAGTAGCCTATGTGGCGACAGCGGGTTTCCTCTAAAAACAGTGTCAGAATGACCATATGTTTGACGTCCAATAGCCGATGATAAGATAAAAAAATCAATGTGCTCTAGCGGCGTCGTTAAAGAAAACAAACTTTTTTTTCTTTTTTTCTTACAAATATTAAGACGACCAGAAACACACTGAATATACAGACACTGATATTCTAAACAAGAAAATATATTTAATATGCAAGTTTAATCGTAGAACTATTTTATTAGTCGGAAACATCTTACAATGCAGCAAACTCAGGAATGTCCCTTTAAGTAAAACAAAAACAAACAAAACAGAATCCTATTTATAAATGCGATCCTAATTTTACTTTTTTTTTCTTTTTTTTTAAAACTGAAGTACTTGATTGTTTTTTCATTTTCAATTAGCAGGAGGGTATTTATGATGCCAAAGGCAGGTATTCGTAAATCTCAGTTGAAGTATCATTAATGGCTGTGATCCCCTATCTCTAGTGATCTCTAGTGATCTCTTGTGACTTTGTAGTGCTCTTCACCCCAGGGCGAACCGAGGTCTCACCACACACATGCTATCTGTCATTAAAATCCATGTTAAATTGCCCAACTTCAAAATCAAGATGGCTAATGGAACGAGTTGTCTTTAGCGATGACGACAAATATCACTTCGTGGTACATGTATCTTCATTTATTAATTCTTACACACCCATTGGTGATGATGATGATAACTAGTTTAACGTGCCCATATACCACTAGGGTTTCGAACACGCCCATCCCGAGTCCGACCTCCGATAAAATCGGTGGCCTGACTCGGGATGGAGGGGGGGGGGGGGGGGGGGGGTTGAAAATGGGCAGAATTTTGAAAATAGCAATTAGTAAAAACGTTAATAGAATAAATAAAAAAAGAAAAAGGTTACAAGCCAAAAATAAAAAAGAATTGACTGCTCGGCCGAATATTTATATAATTTGGAGCATTTTAGAAGGACAGTCCAAAATTAAATAAGAGAAAGAAGAGAGGATCGGACTATTTAATAATATTACAAAAAAGAAGTAATTTCGACATAAAATTTTGAACGCAGATCTAAACGTTTAAAGTCCGATCGATATGTCCACGCGAGTGGCCTCGTTAAGGCCGTTTGGGTGCACAGCTTAAAGGGACGAGATGGGTTGCATCCCGTCAAGAAAACCCCTAGATTGACAGTCGATAGACGTTGAAGGTGTAGTGCTGTGCTGAAATACAGATCTTGAGAAGCCGGATCCGTCTGAACGAGTAGAGTATCAGACTAGGTGAGAACATCCAGTGGCGGCTCCAGAAGATCCATTTAGGGGGGCCCCAGTGACATGAGGTGGAATGCCAAGGGAACTTTGTAGATTTTACTATACCTACATGTACATGACGTTAAACATGAACGTTAATGTTTGTTTTGTTTAACGACACCACTAGAGCACATTAATTTATTAATCATCGGCTATTGGATGTCAAACATTTTATAATTTTTACAGATATTCATAGAGGAAGGAAATGGCACTCAACAGTTATATGGTTATATGACGTCGGACATATGGTTAAGGACCACACAGATATTGAGGGAGGAAACCCACTGTCTCCATTTCATGTGCTACTCTTTTCGATTAGCAGCAAGGGATCTTTTATATGCACCATTCCATAGATAGGATAGCACATACCACGGCCTTTCAAATAGCAGTCGTGGTGCACTGGATGGAACGAGAATTAGCCCAATGGGCCCATTGACGGGGATCGATCCCAGACCGACCGCGCATCAAGAGAGCGCTTTACCACTGGGCTATATCCCGCCCAAACTAAACATGAATGCATATACCATACTCATACTGTCTATCATATGATTCTTTAAAGGGACATTCCTGTGTTTGCTGCAATTTTAAAGATGTTATCTGCTAATAAAATGTTTCTACGATTAAACTTACATATTAAATATATTATCTTGTTTAGAATATTAGTGACCTTATATTGAACATGTTTCTGATCGTTCTAATATTTGTATTAGGCTAATTTTCATTTTATTTCCTAAAATATTGTTTTTTTGTCGTACGTACGAAAGTATTTGAGGACAAAATCCAGTTTGGGCTTCTTAGAAATATTAAGACGACCAGAAACACATCGAATATACAGATACTGATATTCTAAACATTCGAAGTGTTTTTGGTCATCCTGGTGCTTTTAATATCACAAAATGCATTTCTCATATTTTTAGGCTATTTCTCGTTCCAGCCAGTGCACCATGACTGACATATAGCCGTGGTATGTACTACCTGTCTGTGCATATAAGTAATCCCTTGCTGCTAATCGAAAAGAGTAGCCCATGAAGTGACGACAGCGGGTTTCCTCTCTCAATACATATGTGGTCCTTAACCATATGTCTGACGCCATATAACCGTAAATAAAATGCGTTGAGTGCGTCGTTAAATAAAACATTTCCTTCTTCTTCTCATATTTTAAAAAACGCACGTGCGTCTGTGACGTAACAGTTATGAATACGAGTTTTAGTCCATTTTAGAGGGTATTTCACCATTTCAAAGTCACAGACTCATGTTTCATTCAATTGTAACTTTATCCAAATGAGTTACAGGTTTGTAGATTAACTAAACTTAGTGTTAATTTTCACGGGTTGAAACTAGGGTCTGTCCCTTTAACTAAACTTAGTGTTAATTTTCACGGGTTGAAACTAGGGCCTGTCCCTTTAACGTCGACACCACTATAGCACATCGACTAATTCTGACACAGAGTCTTCAGAGGAAACTCGCAACATTTTCTCATCACCAGCAATGGATTTTTTAATATGCACCTTTTAAACAGACTAGATGGCATATGCCACGGCTGTTGATATAGCAGTCCTGGAGCACGGGTTATGATGGGAAGAGAAACAATATGTCTGCCGGAAAGACTCGATTCTGCGACCGACCGAAACACCCCAGGCGAGCGTTCTATCGACTGGGATAAATATCACCCCATATGACAAATAGCCTAAATGTAACATTCATGAATGAAATATTATGACATTTGCAAATATGGTAATTCTTCTTTAAAGGGACATTCCTGAGTTTGCTGCATTGTAAGATGTTTCCGAGTAATAAAATGGTTCTACGATTAAATTTACATATTAAATATATTAACTTGTTTAGAATATCAGTGTCTGTATATTCAATGTGTTTCTGGTCGTCTTAATATTTGTAAGAAGCCCAAACTGGAGTTTGTCTTCAAATAATTTCGTACGTACGAAAAAAACATATTTGAGGAAATAAAATGAAATTTGACCTAGTACAAATATTAGAACGATCAGAAACACGTTTAATATACAGCCACTAATATGTTATACAGAAAAATATATTTGATATGTAATTACAATCGTTAAAAAGTCTCTGTTAGTCGATAACATCTTTAAAATGGCAGCAAACTCGGGAATGTCCCTTTAACACTGTATCGGTATTTGCCGTGTGTCTTAGTGAAATATGTTGACTGTGCAAAGGTGATATTGCGCGTGTTATGTGTTAGGGTTAAGATTAAGAATTAGGATTTGGGTTATTAGTTTGTGACGGGCGGGGTTGAGCTCAGTCGTTAGAGTGCTCGCTTGGGGTGCTTGCGTCGTAGGATCAAACCACCTCGATGGATCCATTTAACTGATTGGTTTTTTCTCGTTCCAACAAGTGTACCACAACTGGTCAAAGGCAGTGGTATGTGCTTCCCTGTCTAATGGGAAAATGTAATGGGTTCCACTAAAGACTACGTGTCAGAATTACAAAATGTTTGACATCCAATAGCCGATGATTAATTAATCAGTGTGCTCTAGTGATGTAGTTAAACAAAACAAACTTTAAACAAAACTTTAATTAGTTTGTGAACAGTTAAATTTATCACACACAGCATTGAAGGGAATATGTTTTTAATTATTGCTTTTGTTGTTGTTGTTGTTGTTGTTGCTGTTGTTGTTGGTGGTGGTGGTGGTGGTGGTGGTGGTGATGGCGGTGGTAGTTCTTTCTGCTTTTGAAAATAAATCTTCTTTTTTCCCACTAAAAAAAAAAATAATCCAACGACACCCCTACTAAAAAATAAAACCCGCAAAAATACAAACAACAAAAACAAAAATAAAAACATTAAACACAATTATGGCGTCGTTAAATAAAACAAACTTTACTTTTTTTTAAACACAATTATAGATAGAAAAATAAAAGTATATTGAAGTATATTAATTCTACATGAAAACAGTTAACCATGAAATATGATTTGTGCCTGGTAATGATGGAATCTCATTCGCCGTGTTGTAGAGATGGCTTCGTAGGCGTACGGTGACCGGCCTCGGTGGCGTCGTGGCAGGCCATCGGTCTACAGGCTGGTAGGTACTGGGTTCGGATCCCAGTCGAGGCATGGGATTTTTAATTCAGATACCGACTCCAAACCCTGAGTGAGTTCTCCGCAAGGCTCAATGGGTAGGTGTAAACCACTTCCACCGACCAGTGATCCATAACTGGTTCAACAAAGGCCATGGTTTGTGCTATCCTGCCTGTGGGAAGCGCAAATAAAAGATCCCTTGCTGCCTGTCGTAAAAGAGTAGCCTATGTGGCGACAGCGGGTTTCCTCTCCAAATCTGTGTGGTCCTTAACCATATGTCTGACGCCATATAACCGTAAATAAAATGTGTTGAGTGCGTCGTTAAATAAAACATTTCTTTCTTTCTTTCGTAGGCGTACGACGTCGGGACGTAGCCCAGTGGCTTGATGCGCGGTCGGTCTGGGGTCGATCCCCGTCGGTGGAGCCATTGGGCTATTTCTCGTCCCAGCCAGTGCTCCACAACTGGTGTAGCAAAGGCCGTGGTACGTGCTATCCTGTCTGTGGGATGGTGTATAAAACGATCCCTTGCTGCAAAGGTAGCGGGTTTTTTCCTTTGATGACTACGAGGCAGAGTTACCAAATGTTTGACATCCGCTAGCCGATGATTAACTAATCAGTGTGCTCTAGTGGTGTCGTTAAACAAAACAAACAAACAAACTTAGGGTGCAGCTGCCCTTCTCCCCCCCCCCCATCCCCACCCCCACCCCCCGCCAAGGTCTCGTACGCTTATGGATGGTTTTTGTCTAGAAAATGTGTGATTAGTTTTGGATGGAAAAAAAAAGAGCAAATGATGTAATCGTGATTATCGGAAAGCTTATAAGCGAGTTCGACGTCTATTCTTCGGTGATGGGGGGAAACACCAAATGGAATGATTCACATTTGTAGAAGTCTTAGTAAGGTGACGTCAATGCCCAGTACTCGGGACCACGTCTCGTGGTAGTTAGCGGTTCCAACAGAAAAAAATGGAGAACTACTTTCAAAATTGACACAAATAGACCTAAAGGTCTGTAGGTTTGCGGATTTCTGGTTTCAGTGTTTTAGTCTGACATTCCAGTGTTATGTTTTGAAATTGTGAGGTGTTTCACTGATGTATATCAGCCGACATAATGTCTTTTAAAAATATACAAAAATAAACATAAAAAAGAAAGAGACGCACTCTTACAGATTGTATTTACGGTTATATGGCGTCAGACATATGGTTAAGGACCACACATATTGAGAGAGGAAACCCGCTGTCGCCATTTCATGGGCTACACTTTTCGATTAGCAGCAAGGGATATTTTATATGCACCATCCCATAGACAGGGTGGTACATATCACGACCTTTGATATACCAGTCGTGGTGCACTGACTGGAACGAGAAATAGCCCAGTGGGTCCACCGACGGGAATCGATCCCACATCGACCGTGCAGCGAGCGAGCGAGCGCTGTACTTCTGGGCTACGTCCCGCCCAAAATAAATATGAAAGTCTGTAGTTTTGCGGATTTCTGGTTTGAGTGTTTTAGTCTGACATTCCAGTGTTATGTTTTGAACTGGTGAGGTGTTTCACTGATGTATATCAGCGACGTTATGTCTGTGTTTGAATACTAGTATATATATACACCAGGGCCCGGTAACATAAAGCACTCGTAACACATACGTCAGACGTACACCATACATAGTGTGTGGCGTACGTCTGACGTGAATGTTACGAGAGTGCTCTGTGTTACTGGGTCCAGTATTTCAGTACCTAACAGGAGCGTTGCAGGGAAAAGGGGTTGTGGGTCGACCCCCTTGCTCAACCAATTTTTTTTTTTTCAGTTTATTTTCCGAGGGAGAATGACTCGACCACCTGTAAACTTCACCCACCACAGTCTGGAACCCCCCACCCCACCCCACCCCTACATAAATTCCAGCACACGCGCCTGAGCACACATGTACGAACACAGACAGTCGTACACTTTCATGTTATTAGTCTGTGTGAGTGTGTGTGTGTGTGTGCGCGCGCGCGCGCGCGTGTGTGTGTGTGTGTGTGTGTGTGTGTGTATGTCTGTATGTGTATGTATGTGTGTGTGTGTATGTAAGTGTGGTATGTCTGTGTGTATGTCTCTCTCTCTCTCTCTCTCTCTCTCTCTCTCTCTCTCTCTCTCTCTCTCTCTCTCTCTCTCTCTCTCTGGCTGTGTGTGTATGCATGTCTGTGTGTGTATGTAAGTCTCTCTGTGTGTATGTATGTCTGTGTATATGTGTGTATGCATGTCTGTGTGTCTGTATGTCTGTGTGCATGTATGTATGTATGTTTGTATGTGTATGTAAGCGTGTTGTGTATGTGTGTATGTGTGTTCGTACGTGCGTGCGTGCATTTGTGTATGTATGTATGTGTGTATGTATGTGTGTGTGTGTGTATGTGTGATGTGTGTTGTGTGTGTATGTGTATGTTTGTGTGTATGTATGTGTTGTGTGCGTGTGTATGTATGTATGTTTATACGTGTGGTGTATTTGTGGTGTATTTCTGGTATGTGTGTGTGTGTGTGTGCGTGTGCGTACGTGTGTGCGTTTGTGTGTCTGATGTGTGTGTGTTTGTGTGTCTGATGTGTGTGTCGGTGTTTACATGTGTCTGTATATTTTATTGTACGTAAGTGTTCGTGTATGTGAATATGTGAATATATTGATGTGTATGTGTGTGTCTCGGGAATTCCGTCGAGTTTTGCTTTTGAATACGTGAAATAAATGTGTGGGGTTTTTTTAAAATAACGATAAATCAACGTACCTTAGACCTACATAACCCCATTAAAGTCGTAAACATTCATCATATTCCTGGATTTGAGTGAATGTTCCTTTGTAGACCAAAGTTGTGTGATTTAATTATTAATATCTCTCTGGCTTTTAACTTCGAGTAAGTACAATGTCGGATACGCTCAGTGATACAGAAAAAAAGGAGACAAATATAAAAGCAAAAAATCCAGAAATGCATCTTATCGACCAATATTTGGAATATAAATGTCCCATTTTGAGATAGGTCATTTGTTTAAAGCATCTCAGCGGGGGTTATTACATAACAATCTTCCCCTCGTAAAGTGCGCGAGTGTGTCCCTAGTCTTAAATTTTGTAATAAAATATCTATATACCACATAAAGAGCTGGCGATTAAGTAAAGAAAATCTCAGACATGATTTTACAGTCTAACACATTATCATATATTCTTTCAATTGAGTTGATATTAATGCCCGTTGCTGTTTTTATTATTAGCATTACAACATTTCGTCGGAGCCATGAGTTCTCAAGGCAAATTAATTCCATATAATGATAAGAGTAATTTTGATTTGTGTTCAAACAGACCAATTAAATCTAGTTTTCTACGAATGTCGCTGTTGTAAAATTGTATATTCTTTCAAAGACTTATAGTAATAGTTCATAAAATAGTGGTTTAAAATGTTAAGAATTAAATGCAATTATATTTTGGTTCATGCAAGTATGAACCGAAAAAATGGTGGTGGTGGTGTGTGTGTGTGTGTGTGTGTGTGTGTGTGTGTTTGTGTGTCTCTGTGTGTGTGTGTGTGTGTTTTGTGTGTGTTGGTTTGTGCGTGTGTGCGTGTGTGTTTTGTGTGTGTTGGTTTGTGCGTGTGTGCGTGTGTGTGTGTGTGTGGTTTGTGTGTGTGTATGTGTGTGTGTGTGTGCTGGTTTGTGTGTGTGCGTGGCTTAATTATGTTTAATTATTATTAATTAATTATTTTTGTTTAACGACACCAATAGAGCACATTAATTTATTAATCATCGGCTATTGGATGTCAAACATGTGGTTATTTTGACAGTCTTAGAGAGGAAACTCGCTACATTTTTCCATTAGTTGCAAGGTATCTTTTATATGCACCATCTCACAGACAAGATATCACATACCACGACTTTTGATATACCAGTCGTGGTGCACTGGATGGAACGAGAAATAGCCCAATGGGCCCACCGACTGGGATCGATCCCAGAGCTACCGCGCATCAGGCGAGCGCTTTACCACTGGGCAACGTCACGCCCTTGGTGTAAAAAAAAACCCACAACGCATATATAGAAACTATTACGTATAAAAACACAAACAAGCTATAACAGTATGGTTGGGATGACAACAGATATATCGAAACAATGTCAAACTATACTATGTCTATCCCTGTTGGCGTTAACAAATACAGCATCGACCAGTTTAATATCTTTTGTATGTTTACGTTGTTTATTAATATACATTTTTACCAATATCTGTGACGTATTTGTGTCTACAAGTATATATGGATCGTTGCCTGCTCAATTACTCAGTGCGGTAACTCAAATCGAAAAGCGTCATTAATCACAAGGCAGTAGGCCTAATTGCTCAAGATGTGATGTCAGTAACTGGATATGTATCAAACCGAAAGTCGTGCTAATATGAAAGCCATCTATTACGTCTTCGAGCCAATTAGACGATGGGTGTCGTCACTGGAGCTGGTCATTACTGGACAGAAATGGCAAACAACTAATTACGTGCTATCGATACTCGTCTACCGATACAACATCAAACAAAGGTGAAAACTCCAAGAAGAAGAAGAAGAAGAAAACGCCCACTCTGATTTGTGCATTTTGTAAAACTTATAGTTTCTTTTGTGTAATAATGTCATTTAAAAAAAAAAAATTGCGGCAAACCGTGTGCAGGGGAAGCTTTCGGGGATCGACCCCCCTCGCCTGCCCCATTCAAGCAAATTTTCTCTTTTTTCTATACATTTTCCAGGGGAACACGTCTCGACCCTCACCCCTATAAACTTTGAATGGATAGATGGATGAGGTGGGTGGATGGATGGATGGATGGACGGTTGGACGGATGGAAAGTAAAGTTTGTTTTATTTAACGACGCCACTAGAGCACATTGATTTTTTTTATCTTATCATCGGCTATTGGACGTCAAACATATGGTCATTCTGACACTGTTTTGAAGAGGAAACCCGTTGTCGCCACATAGACTACTCTTTTACGACAGGCAGCAAGGGATCTTTTATTTGCACTTCCCATAGGCAGGATAGCACAAACCATGGCCTTTGTTGAACCAGTTATGGATCACTGGTCGGGGTAAGTGGCTTACACCTACCCATTGAGCCTTGCGGAGCACTCACTCAGGGTTTGGAGTCGGTATCTGGATTAAAAATCCCATGCCTCGACTGGGATCCGAACCCAGTACCTACTAGCCTGTAGACCGATGGCCTAACCACGACGCCACCGAGGCCGGTAACGGACGGATGGATGAGGTGGGTGGATGGATGGATGGACGGACGGCTGGCTGGGTTGGTGGGTGGATGGGTTTTGGATGGAAGTATGGGTAGATGGATGGACGGACGGATGGGTTAATGAGTGGCTGGATGGGTGGTTGGATGGACGAACGGACGAACGGGTGGATGGATGGATGGATGGATGGATGGATGTATGTATGTATGGACGGATGGGTGGGTGCATGGATGGATGGATGGATGAACGGACGGATGGGTGAATGGGCGGGTGGGTGGGTGGATGGATAGGTGGGTGGATGGATTGATGGACGGGTAGACGGATGGATGAATGGATGGATGGATGAGTAGGTGGGTGGATGGATAGGTGGACGGATGGATGGATGGATGAGTGGGTGGATGGACGGATGGACGAATGGATGGATGGACGGATGGACGGATGGTCGGATGGATCATTGGACATATGGACCTCCAGTGGATGGCCAGAATTGAAATAAAACCAGAAGCTAAATATATAGGGTTTTTTTAAAAAGTCAAAGAATCTGATGGGTTAGATAGGCTAAGGTCCGCGTGTGTGTAGGTACCAAAACTTAACGTCTTGAGCGCTTTGACCACAGGGAGACGATTCCAAGTAATCAAGTGAACATTGAAAGACGAGCCAGGAAGGCGAGGCTTGCGGAGATTAACCCAGATCATGGAGCTTAACGGGAGAAATCTTCTGGGATTCGTAGTCATTTCCATTTAGATTATCTGCACGTTACGAGCCTGCTGCCGACCAGTGTGAACGTGCAGGGGGCGTGGCATTCTGTTGAGTGTGTGACACGCTGACCAGTCGCTGACACGTCACACAGGAACACGGGGATTTAGTGAGTGTGTGTTAAACGAAAGGTCGTCTGACGTCATGAAACATGAAATATGACATCTGTGCTGAGTTCAGCCAGTCGTGTTTCACAAAACACTTTTAAACTATTTTTAACATGTATACATTATTAAAAGTACTAATCAAAATTATACCCAGGTGATTTTCCAGTCTTATATATTATTTATGAAAATCTCTGGAATAAAAACCATAAAAATGTGTCAGTATTATCATGACCTGTTATGGTATTCAAATAACCGGTACCTAAAATGACAATAAATGACCTGTTTTAGATAGAAATATGAGATTTATTTACAATTTTACTGCAAAACATATGTAATATGAAACGGACTATAACACCAAGTTTGATATTGAACACACCTGAGACCTCCTCTCTGCTTAGCTTAGTATTTGTGATTTCACCTGTCAAGTGTAATCAATATAAACCTGGGTGTTATAGTCTGTTTCAAATTACATATGTTTTGCAGTAAAATTGTAAATAAATCTCATATTTCTATCTATAACAGGTCATTTATTGTCATTTTAGGTACCGGTTGTTTGAATACCATAACAGGTCATGATAATACTGACACATTTTTATGGTTTTTATTCCAGGATTTTCATAACTAATATGTAAGACTGGAAAATCACCTAGGTATAATTTTGATTAGTACTTTTAGTATATTATAAGTAAAGGAAGAAAGAAAATGTTTTATTTAACGACGCACTCAACACATTTAAATTATGGTTATATGGCGTCAGACATATGGTTAAGGACCACACAGATATTGAGAGAGGAAACCCGCTGTCGCCACTTCATGGGCTACTCTTTTCGATTAGCAGCAAGGGTTCTTTTATATGCACCATCCCACATACAGGATAGTACATACCACGGCCTTTGTTACACCAGTTGTGGAGGACTGGCTGGAACGAGAAATAGCCCAATGGGTCCACCGACGGGAATCGATCCTAGATCCTAGTAAGTAATTGGCGCCATTATATTGTATGTATATATAGGAGAGGGCCTAGTAAGTTGGTAAACTTGTGCCCAATCCTTTTGTTGTTTATGACATAAAATATGTTTTCAAACAAATGTTTGTTTTGTTTAACGACACCACTGGAACACATTGATTAATTAATCACCGGCGATTGGATGTCAGACATTTAATAATTCTGACTCGTAGTCATCAGAGGAATCCCGCTACATTTTTTCTAATGCAGCAAGGAATCTTTTTTTTTATGCACTTTCCCACAGACAGGATAACCCATACCACGGCCTTTGCCCAGTTGTGGTGCACTGGTTTTAACGAGAAAAACCCAATAAGCTGAATGGATTCACTGAGGTGGTTCGATCGTGCGACGCAAGCACCTCAAGCGAGCACTCAACCGACTGAGTTAAATCCACACACCCTCCCGCCATCCCCCCTCCACACACACACACACACACACACACACACACACACCACCCCACCCCACCCCCACACACCCCCGTTTTCAAACAATGCAATCAAAACTACCGTAAAAAATAAAAACCGGTCTTGTTTACGTTGGTGACAAACTGAAGCCTGGACTGAGTTCAGCCAGACTGAACAGAAAAAATTTCCGCAAGATTGCTTTTAAACCGCATGACAACATAAGGGACAAGTGAAATATTTTGCGAACGTTATTGTCGCCGAACACGGGGTTGGTAATGACAGAGCGGCGCCGACCTCGGTGGTGTCGTGGTTAAGCCATCGAAGGTTGGTAGATACTGGGTTCGCAGTGAGTTGCCGGCTCCCACCCATTTCAATTTTTAACGACTCAGTGGATAGGTGTACGACCACTACACCCTATTCTCTCTCTCACTAACCTCTAACAACTAACCCACTGTTCTGGACAGATAGCCCAGATAGCTGAGATGTGTCCCCCGTTATGCGTGTCTGAACCTTAATTGGATATAATGAAACAGTTTCTGTTTGTCGTCAAACATGTTCTCACGAGCTTTCACGAGCTTACAGGTTCACGACAATTGGTAATCTGGAAAATAGAAACTAACGCATTTTCCCCATTTTAGTCTATTATTTATTTATATGGGGAAAAAAAATTCTGTACACGAATATGTTACCTTCTGTAATCAAAATGATGATAAACTTTTAAACTGCATTCTTGTTGGAGAAAGTAATGACAAAAATGACAATAATTTTAATCTGTGCGTGCACTTTATATTGCAATTTTCAAAGTTTGTACACATGTGCCACTAATATATTATAGTCTAGTTTAACTGAAAGCTCATGGCAGAAATAGCGTAATGTTACATTTGTATATAATCCCTTGAAATTAATTAATTTAGTTATTTATTTGTTTTTGTTTTGTGTGTGGAAGACATCTTCTATTTATGAAGAGGGGCGGGACGTAGCCCAGTGGTAAAGCGTTCGCTTGATGCGCGGTCGGCCTAGTATCGATCCCCGTTGATGGACCCATTGGGCTATTTCTCGTTCCAGCCAATGGTATGTGCTATTCTCTCTGTGGGATGATGCATATAAAAGATCCCTTGCTGCTAATCGAAAAACGTAGTCCATGAAGTGGCGACAGCGGAGTTTCTCTCTCAATATCTGTGTGATCCGTAACCATATGTCTGACGCCATATAACCATAAATAAAATGTGTTCAGTGCGTCGTTAAATAAAAGATTTCCTTCTTTTTGGGGAGATCGATCCCCTACGGTGGGCTCATTGGGTTATTTATTGTTTTCAGCCAGTGCACCACGACTGGTATATCAAAGGCCGTGGTATGTGCTATCCTATCTGTATGATGTGGCATTTAAAAGATCCCTTGCTACTTATGGAAACAAATGTTTCCTCTCTAAGACTATATGTCAAAATTACCAAATGTTTGACATCCAATAGCCATTGATTAATAAATCAATGTGCTCTAGTGGTGTCGTTAAACAAAACACACTTTAACATTTGTATAATCCCTTGAAAATAAATAAATAAATAATTAATTTATATTCGTGTGTTTGTGTTTGTGTGTGATGTGTGTGTGTGTGTGTGTGTGTGTGTGTGTGTGTGTGTGTGTGTGTGTGTGTGTGTGTGTGTGTGTGTGTGTGTGTGTGTGTGTGTGTGAAACATCTTCATAATTTGGACGAAATAAACGATGTCTATCTATTTATGAAGAGGATTTCTATTGACGCTTGGAACTAATACTACTGATGAAGACAGGCCGTCACAGGGCAAGACAAACGAGCTACTTTAGACTTATTGTTCAGTCTTTATCGGAAGCTGAGTCGTCTTTCTGGTTACTAAATATGATAAATTAGAAGAATCATTCATTACGGAGACATCACGAAACTCCGACGCAACGCTGTTAAAGAAACTGTCCCGATTCTTAGTCATTAATATATAAGCGGTGGATCAATCAACATGTACGTCACACAAGTCAGAAAAACAAATAATGATATCAATATATGCATTCGGGATTTCCTCTCATCCAATTATTTTAAATCGTGTTCGGCGGATAGAAGAAAACAAAATTGATACGTACACAACTATTGCAGGCTGAAATGATTACTATGCTTAAAGGGACAGAGCCTCGTTTTTAAACACTACGGCATAGTTTTCACTATTAAAACCGTTTATGATCACTGAAATCAAACATTACTTATATTTTATTGTTTAGATTATCCATTTCCGTAGAACCGAAGTGTTTCTCGTTATCCTGTTATTTATAATACCACGACATTAATTTTTCATATTTTTAAAAACGCACGTGCGTCTGATTCATGTTCTGGTCTGTTTTGTAAGAATATTTCCTGGTTTTAAGATCACAGACTCTTCTCTCACTCTGTGGTAACTTTATCCAAACGTATCACAGGTTTGTAGATTAACTCAACTTAGTGTCCATTTTTTCGAGTTAAAATTAGGGTCTGCGCCTTTAAAACAAATAATATATTGAAATGCACATATCTACGAAAATAATTTTTATTATGCTGTAATTTTAATTATTAAAACAACTGTTTTGTTTTGTTTAACGACACCACTAAGTACATTGATTAATTAATCATCAACTATTGGAAAAGGAAAGAATGAAAGAATTGTTTTATTTAACGACGCACTCAACACATTTTATTTACGGTTATATGGCGTCAGACATATGGTTAAGGACCACACAGATTTTGAGAGGAAACCCGCTGTCGCCACTACATTGGCTACTCTTCCGATTAGCAGCAAGGGATCTTTTATTTGCGCTTCCCACAGGCAGGATAGCACAAACCATGGCCTTTGTTGAACCAGTTATGGATCACTGGTCGGTGCAAGTGGTTTACACCTACCCATTGAGCCTTGCGGAGCACTCACTCAGGGTTTGGAGTCGGTATCTGGATTAAAAATCTCATGCCTCGACTGGGATCCGAACCCAGTACCTACCAGCCTGTAGACCGATGGCCTACCACGACGCCACCGAGGTACAGTCGATAAAAACTCGTTATCAGAATAATCATTTTAAGGATCTGCTGTCATAGAAAAAAAATCTTATTATCGACTATATTTACTACATGTTGTTATTTAAAACAAAATTAATTTTATATCCTAAAAAGTGCTCAAAACAACCCTTATGATATAAATAAAATATAAAAACCTGATACCTAATATTTAAAATCTGTGTTCACATTTAAAAACGTAAAAGAAAGTATATGTTTAATGGACATGTGATCTAGCCAAACGGCAGGGAAGGATCGATTCTAGAACTCAACACACCTCAGACGAGAAGGATTGATCCTAGGACCCTACACACCTCAGACGAGAACTTTACGACTGAGTCACACTATGCTGTGTACTGAAGACGCTACAGTCTACACAGTATTGAGCGATTCAACCACACAGAAATTGAGCAGAGCAGAACTATTTTTACATGCTTATATACCACTAAGGTTTCAAGCATGTCTGTCCCGGATCTCGTCCCTGGATAGCCAGGGGCCCGATCCGGGACAGAACAATTTAAGGGGACAATTTAGATTATTACGTCCAAGAAAAGGTGTGTGTGTGGTGGTGGTGGTGGTGGTGGTGGTGGTGGTGGGGGGGTATTTAATTTAGATGCGCACCCAAAATATAAAAATAAATAAAATAAATATAATAGTACTCAGAAATTCAACATAATCGTCAATATGTAGACATAATTTGCATGATTTATTAACGTGAGATATAAACACGATATTTCATTTAGAATAATGTTTTATTTTACTTCTGAACTGCGTTTCACATGCGTGCACTTTGTTCGGCGTATTAGCAGTAGATTTATGGCAGGCATCTAGTCATACTTCCAGCACAAAGAAAATCATTCGCTCCTTAATAAATCTGTTGGGCGCAACCTTTGGGAGATCGTCTGCGAAGAGTAAACTGGCAGGAAAACCTGCAGAATGAGAAGCAGTATCTCACACTGGAAGGAACAATCCTTGGGGAGTTTTGACACATTTCCAATAGGTCTGCTTTCTACATAAACCTGACTGGGATGTAATAAACTAAATTCTCTCTCTCTCTCTCTCTCTCTCTCTCTCTCTCTCTCTCTCTCTCTCTCTCTCTCTCTCTCTCTCTCTCTCTCTCTCTCTCTCTCTCTCGCTCTCTCTCTCTCTCTCTCTTGGCAGTGTAATCGAACTGCTGTTCAAGCCAGTCAATGGTCTTTTGTGGCTTATTTTTAGTAAATACCACAAAAGTGCACAAAAGATAACCTACAAATTAGCACCGACTTACTGGGCTTGTTTCGTCGTCTTTATCGGTCACTAGGTGGCGTTCTTCGCCTATGGTAGTCATATGACCTAACATTATGATTACTTACTATATATAGAAGCAAAACAAAAGTCAAAAACAAAGATCTGATAAATTTTTACGAACTGCAATTGTAGGCTCTGATTCTGGCATTTTGAAAAAGTAACACGTACAGATAAAAAAAAGTAGTTTGCTGCTAATTTGTAGCAGAAGCATGCGTGGCTGCAGCAGAGTTTCTGCCTCAGTCTAATAAATTAAAGTCTGTTCCAAAAAAGATACCCCAGTAGCTAAGCTGGCCTCAGACCACAATTAATTTCGCTATATATTTCTATATTGCCTTAGTGGCTATAACATTTTTATTAATGTCAGCAGGCCCGTGGATTTTTGTATGTACCTTTGCCTGCCTGGGGGACACATACCCTGAAAAGGACAACCCCTGTTGTCCAGCTCTTTATCCCAGCATATTGGTTTAAACAAACACACCCTCTAAACCATGCCGGAGTACTCCCATTTTACACAAAAAGCACTACTTTTGCATGGGCCGGAATTACCACAAACAAGTCTTCAATGTCAACAGGTTACACATGTTTACAAACTACATGATCTCCCCTGTCACTTCAGTCAAATAGTTGCCACTTCATAGCTTTCTGCCATGAAATAATCACAGTCAAACAGCAGACTACTTGCTCGGTCAAATTTCCAGACAACCAAATGGGAAGATAACTGTAATCTGAGGCCAGCCGCATGCCCACAGCAGTGTTAATATCAGATTATGAGACTGTGTTACAATTATAAAGAAAAATATGTTAATATCATCATCAGACTGTGTTGCAATTGTACAGGGAATATGTTAATATCATCATCAGACTGTGTTGCAATTGTACAGGGAATATGTTAATATCATCGTCAGACTGTGTTGCAATTGTACAGGGAATATGTTAATATCATCGTCAGACTGTGTTGCAATTGTACAGGGAATATGTTAATATCATCGTCAGACTGTGTTGCAATTGTACAGGGAATATGTTAATATCATCATCAGACTGTGTTGCAATTGTACAGGGAATATGTTAATACCATCGTCAGTTTATGTTACAACTGTAAAGAAAAAAAGGTTAATTATTATCATCATTTTTTTTCTACAAATATAACACAATCTGATGATAGTAACATTTTAAATATTTACAAAAAAAGGTTTTTGTTTAACGATACCTCTCTAGAGTTAAATTTACAAACATAACACAATCTGATGATAATATTTACCCCCCCCCCCCCCACCCCCCACCCAAAAAAAAACCCACACACAAAAACCCCCCAAAAAAAAACCCCCAAAAACCCAAACGAAAACCCAACCAGACTGAACAAAAAGCGACCCAACAATGCGCATTTGCGATGCTTGTGTCTAGCTCTATTTTATAGGGGGGAAAAAACCCACACAAAACAGCACAAATATGACAAATTGTTCAAGTTCAATTTTGAAAAAGTTCACGTTCGACTGATCCGCCGATAGTTACATTTAGTTGTTACATATCTGTTTTCAACAATACCGCATGTCTGCTGCACTAATATTCTAGCTGTCAACATTGCTTGAAATCATCTTATATCCGCCGAGGTGGGAACAGCTTCGATTCCCCAGAGATGTGTACAATTCATCATGTTGCCGGCTTGGTCCGCTCTCGGCCAGTTGCGCTGTGCTAATATCCAGAAATAATCAGATGCAATCTAAATAGTCATTTACCAGCAACTTGCACACGTCCATGCTTCCGTGAACGTGAAGAAAAAACAGCGTACAGTTGAATAACCGCCCATGGTTCTGAGGTGATCTATTCAGGAAGAAACGAGTTGATAATACAGGAATAGTGAGATGTTTCATTAGATGATTTCCCAGATTCGTCCAATATGTCACTGATTTGACAAGGGTTAGTGTATTGTAACCTAGATACCTACATCTAAATAGTCCAGAGATGTATCTTGAGACTTATATCTAGGACTATGTCATGTGATAATGATGTAAAGCCACAGACACTTAAAGGGACATTCCTGAGCCTGCTGCTATTTGCTGTTATCGACTAATAGAGACTTTTTAACGATTGTAATTACATATTAAACGTATTTTTCTGCATAAAATATTAGTGGCTGTATATTAAACGTGTTTCTGATCGTTCTAATATTTGTACTAGGTAAAATTTCATTTTATATCCCAAAATAAAAAAAATTCGTACGTACGAAATTATTTTAAGACAAAATCCAGTTTGGGCTTCTTACAAATATTAAGACGACCAGAAACACATTGAATATACAGACACTGATATTCTAAACAAGAATATATATTTAATATATAAGTTTAATCGTAGAAATATTTTATTAGTCGGAAACATCTTACAATGCAGCAAACTCAGTAATGTCCCTTTAAGATATATGCCCATTGGGCTATTTCTCGTTCCAGACAGTGCTCCACAACTGGTATAACAAATGCTTTGGTATGTACTATCCTGTCTGTGGGATGGCGCATATAAAAAAAAATCCCTAGCTGCTAATCGAAAAGAGTAGATCATGAATTGGCAACAACGGGTTTCCTCTCTCGCTGTGTTGGCCTTAACCATATAGCTGACGCCATATAACAGTAATAAAATGTGTTGAGTGCGTCGTTAAAAGAACATTTCCTTCCTTCCTTGAGATATATGAGTATATTTAGGTAAACTTTGTATGTTTTTGTAAATCTAATATATTTCAAATATACTCACATTTATTTTCCCTAGGTGTTTTACTTTTGTTGTCATGTAGTGTGTATATAATATTATTTGTGACATAAATTGCATCCCTCCCCCAATCGTATTTCTCGTTTTATTCTCTTTTAACCGTTGATTAATTAATCAATGTGTTGTAGTGATGTAAGGAAGGAAGAAACGACGCACTCAACACATTTTATTAAAACTCATTAAAATTTTCAATTAACTGAGCCGCAGGACTCAGTCATAGGTACACCAGAGTCCTCCGTGCCCGGAAAGGGAGAGTGATATATATATATATTCTTTATTCCTCTTAAAGAGAGTTACAATAGCATTAATAGTACAAGAAAATAGCACACAAAAAAGACAAGATATTGAAAATCAAGGTAAACGTCAGAAACAATTACAAGATTATGAGAAACAAGTTATATAACACACGCACACACGTACTCACAGACACACACTGAGGTGTACATATAGTAATATCTGCAGTATGCAAATATTTAATTAGTTAGTAATGCTTTAAAATATAAAGTAGATGAAGTGAATAACAACTTCACTATACAATTTTGCGATATCTTCGTCAACATTAATTGGAGAATTACAAGACAATAGCTGTACGATAATTTATCGTCAGAGAGATTATGCAATTCAGTGCTTAGCTCTATTGGACCAATATCAAAGAGAGAACACTAAAACCTGTCTCTAATTTCTGATAAATACTGACAGTAATTTATAACATGTACAAGAAGATCAGAGTATTGCACTTTACAAAGGGTGCACAATCCTTGGGATGACTGTGGTCTCCACGAAGCGCAAACACTAATGACATGGTGGGCCTGCTCCTTTAGAAAAGGAGTGGAATGAGATATTTTCCAAGCGTTGTGCATTTTTAAGTCTGGATGAATTTGCATGAAGTGATTAATGTCTGGAGTTGAAGAAATGTGTGATTTCCATTTTGCTTCCTCATACTCCAAAACACTTTTATTAACTATTCTTTTCCAAATTTGTTTGGGAGGAAATGTGGAAGTTTTATAAAAGTTATTTAAATATGTAATCAATTTATATTTACCAAGTATCCTGTGTATGTCTCTTGCAAAACCAACCGGAACGGGAACACACTGGTTCTTAAAACATAGTAACCTACTTGTTATAATCTTGTAGGGTAAACTCCATGCAGGACAGTGAAGGACATGTTGTAAAAAAATTAATTTATGGATATCTATTCTGGCTTCTATTGAAATGGTACTGACTAACCCTAAACAAATAACTGTTCGTGTCCTTTTAGGTAGATGTCACGGGGATCCTATAATACCCGTAACTGAATAAAACACGTTTATCCAAATATGTCTCCTAACTGTATATCTATTAGATCTCTCTGTATCGGGCAGTGTATACCCGAGTAGCTCGGCTCTAGGTATAAACAGAGATAAGATCTTATATAAAGTATATATAATATAGCACGTTACTTCACTAGAAAACACAACAAAACACAATACACTTTGGAATCTGTATTAACCTTAAGCTGACAAATATATTTGCCGCAGTTAATTAGTTAACAACAACAATAATAATAACAACCCAGAGCTAATCACTTAATTAATTAATCACTAGGTGTCTAGTTTACACAATATTCTAATCACTTCACCGTGATACAAGACACACACGTGTGATAATTGACAAACGCTGCCAGGGGAACTTAATTAATAAAGGAATTATAACTCTATTCCTAACTGGTTAATTTTTAATTAACCCTTAACTACTCATTCAGTAATCTTGTAATACAGAATTAATACTGGTACCTATCACAATAAAGACAATAACCTACAGTTTACCTAGGTCCTCTAGGATGACCGGCTAAGCTTTATATTACCAAATACTCGTATAAATAATATTGGTATAATACAGTATTAAATATTTAAAGTCACATCAATCACATCAAAGTTATAAGACAGAACAGAAAAATATATATTTACCAAGTCCAAACGGACTAACGTTCCATGAGGGCCTTTCTTTTGTTTCTCCTCGATATATCTAAAATCCTAGCTATTTATTATAAAACTGAATATCGCCTGGGGGTACAAGGCGGTACCGAATACCTACAAGTGATATTTCCACAGAGACCAAGACGGCATATTTTTCTTAGATGGTCAGACTAACTGTCGCCAATCGCTAGAAAAACAAGGTCGTAAAACAGAACTCGCGGAGGTATTACGTAACTACTTGCCACATGGCCTCCGCACCTGGTCTGGGTGTGTATTAGAGGGTACGGTCGCGCGGAGATATTACGTAACAAAGTGTCCAAAAAGAAAAGAAATTAAGAGCATGTCCCGTCACAGTAGACCTTGTATATTTTTACTGCAAATCTAAAGGCCCTTTCTAAAGCCAATAACTCGTTCTCAGTAATGGAAAAGAAAGAAATGTTTTATTTAACGACGCACTCAGCACATTTTATTTACGGTTATATGGCGTCAGACATATGGTTAAGGACCACACATATTTTGAGAGGAAACCCGCTGTCGCCACTACATGGGCTACTCTTCCGATTAGCAGCAAGGGATCTTTTATTTGCGCTTCCCACAGGCAGGATAGCACAAACCATGGCCTTTGTTAAACAAGTTATGGATCACTGGTCGGTGCAAGTGGTTTACACCTACCCACTGAGCCTTGCGGAGCACTCACTCAGGGTTTTGAGTCGGTACCTGGATTAAAAATCCCATGTCTCGACTGGGATCCGAACCCAGTACCTACCAGCCTGTAGACCTATGGCCTACCAGGACTCCACCGAGGCCGGTCTCGGTAATGGTGTTCCATAGTTCACAGCCGTAGAGTGCCGTAGATAAGCACAAATTGTTGACTAACAAGTGGTTGGATTCAGACCGTATGGGTGGCACCCTGATTGTAATAGTATCATACTTATAGATTTGATTGTTTGGGGTTTTTTTGTTGTTGTTTTTTGTGTTTCTTGTGGTGGGGGTGGGGTTGGTGGTGGGGGGGGGGGGGGGGTTCGGGGGGGGGGGGGCGGGGGTCCGGCTTAAACAACAAGTTGATGGAAGTTAGAACGTACGCTTTTGATAGAGCAGATATATTTCTGTGAAATAGATAATAAATAGTTATGTCATATGGTCATTTTCTCCCTAAACCCATGACAGTTTCCAGTTTCATCTACTACTACTACTACTACTACTACTACTACTACTACTACTCCTACTATTACTACTACTACTACTACTACTACTACTACTATTACTACTATTACTACTACTACTACTACTCTACTATTACTACTACTACTACTACTACTCTACTATTACTACTACTATTACTACTACTACTACTACTACTACTCTACTATTACTACTACTATTACTACTACTACTACTACTACTACTACTACTCTACTATTACTACTACTATTACTACTACTACTACTACTACTACTACTACTACTACTACTATACTACTACTACTACTACTAATACTAATACAAATACTAATACTAATACTAATACTACTCCTACTATTACTACTACTACTACTACTATTATTACTATTACTACTACTACTTTTACTACTACTACTACTACTACTACTACTACTACTACTACTACTACTACTTTTACTACTACTACTACTACTACTACTACTACTACTACTACTACTACTACTACTGCTAATGCTACTACTACTACTATTACTACTACTACTACTACTACTACTACTACTACTACTGCTACTACTACTACTACTACAACAACAACCAGTTCAACCCATAAAGGGCATTTTTATGGTAATGTCAGAGTGTCAACAGTCAGGAACTTGATTTTACCACTGTTATGCAGATTAAAATTTGAGGCAAGGAATTTGAAAATCCCTATACAGCTCTTTGATCTAATTTGTTAGTCAGCTATTGCCGGTCTTCAAAAACCCCCAGTGATAATCGATAGCCCGGCTATAACGCGATTCGTCCCTAAACACAATGGCAGTCTCATACAGATGCATATCTTAAGTTCTTTTGGCCTTATTCAAAGATGAACTCGTTGTATCAAAACGTAGTTACATATGAAAGGACGCGTGCCAAACATGTAATAAAAGTGTTTACATACAAAACTATGCCGCCACCCATAGAAAACTGAGATTATCAAAGATAGCAAAGACAAGATGGTACTTAATGGCAAGCACTGTTTTATCTGACTAAACACAAAAACTTGGGGGGGGGGGGGGGGGGGGGGGGGGGGAGGACGGGGCGTAGCCTAGTGGTAAAGCGCTCGCCTGATGCGCTATCGGTCTGTGATTAGTCCCCGTCGGTTGGCCCGTTGGGTTATTTCTTGTTCCAGCCATTGCACCACGACTGGTATATCAAAGGCCGTGGTATGTGTTGTCCTGTCTATGGGATGGTGCACATAAAAGATCCCTTGCTACTAAAAGAAACATGTAGTGGGTTTCCTTTCTAAGATTATCTGTCGAACGTATTAAATGTTTGACACCCAATAGCCGATGATTAATAATTAAATGTGCTCTATTGATGTCGTTAAACAAAATAAACTTTAAACACCAAAATTATTTTTCTCGGTTTAATAAGGTGGAAATTATAGCCGAATATATGAAATGGAGGCCATCTTGGACGCCATCTTGAATTTCTCAAAACCTCAATGATGACCGGGGTCTACCTACCTAGGCTATATATATCCATCGAGAAAAAACCCTATATATTATATTTCCAAATTCAGCTATAATTCATCAGTCTTTGATGTGTCGTGGTTAAGTCATCGGACATAAGGCTGGTAGGTACAGGGTTCGCAGCCCGGTACCGGCTCCCACCCAGAGCGAAACACAGTGAGTAAGTGTAAGACCACTACACCTCTTCTCGCTCACTAACCACTAACAACTAACAACTAACCCACTGTCCTGGGCAGGCAGCCCAGATAGCTGAGGTGGGTGCGCATGACAGCGTGTTTGAATCTTAATTGGATATAAGCACGAAAATAAGTTGAATGAATGAAATGAAACTATGGTTCTGCCGGACTATATTTTATTCCAACAATTTTTGTCTGTAATACATTTTTCTGACTAATTTAATTTAATTTCACACTGACATAGCCGGAATGGACATGTTTTATTTAACGACGCACTCAACATATTTTATTTTCGGTTATATGGCGTCAGACATATGATTAAGGACCAAACAGGTATTGAAAGAGCAAACCCGCTGTCGCCACTTCATGGGCTACTCTTTTCGATTAGCAGCAAAGGACCTTTTATATGCACCATCCCACAGACAGAATAGTACATACCACACCCTTTGTTACACCAGTTGTGGAGCATTGGCTGAAACGAGAAATAGCCCAATGGGTCCACCGACGGGGATCGATCCTAGAATGACCGCGCTTCGAGCGAGCGCTTTACCACTGGGCTACGTCCCGTCCCTAGCCGGAATGAGAAGGGGAAGAGGAGGGGCGTTAAAGGCAGGGATGTGGACAACTTGTAATAATAATAATTTATTTTGTTTATCGACACCACTAGAACATTTATTAAATATTTAAAAAAGAAAAATTAAATTTGAGCAGGAAAGGTTTCGAACCTCGAATCTCCACCACCCCCTCCCCCCCCCAACCTATTCCCCCATCTCCACCCCCATTTGGATACGCCCGTGATGTACTCATGCGACTTGTGGTGTGAATGAGTTAAATAAAATAAATTTGTCATCGCATTAAAAAGTTAAAATTCCGGGAATGAGTGTACACGCTGCAGTGAATTATCTTGACGTCACAGCATTATGTGCCAGTTATGTATATATTTTATACGAGCAACTTGCGGCAAAGCCTGTCCAATCAATCAAAAGTCCCTTTCATGGGCAAACGTCTTTAATGAAATATTACCATCTCCGTTGAAATCCCATAGCTTCTCGAAATGTGGTAATTAATTGACAGCAATTATTTAACACAGAAGATGGCCATTTGTTCGAAATAATATAGTGATTTCCAAGCGTTGATTTATTTGTGTTTCTAAAAATAAAGCAGCAACTAGGGGAATATAATTGCTCTTGAGATCCGATAAAAGAAGATGATGGGTTTCTAAAAAATCGTTCATGTACAATGTCGAAATTGTATTACCGTATCCCTCCATGGTTACGTTATTGGGTTTTGTCACTTAACGTAATAATACATGCTACAAGAAATGAATATTCATGACATAGTACATGCAACAAACAATGAATATTCATGATATGGTACATGCTACATACAATGAATATTCATGACTTGGTACATGCTATAAGAAATGAATATTCATGGTATGGTACATGCTACAAACAATGAATATTCATGACTGGTACATGCTACAAACAATGAATATTCATGACATGGTACATGCAACAAACAATGAATATTCACGACATGGTACATGCTACAAACAATGAATATTCATAACTTGGTACATGCTACAAGAAATGGATATTCATGAAATGGTACATGCTACAAGATATGAATATTCATGAAATTGTATACATATATGTCATAAAAATTATTAATAAGAAGAATGATCTTAAATCATACATCCCATAGAAGGTACCCATGCATTGAGTACACGTTGTCATGGATAGATATAGTTTGTTTTTGTTAAATGGAACCACCAGAGCACATTGATTGATTTATCATCGGCTATTGGATGTCAAACATTTGGTAATTTTGATATATAGTCTTAGAAAGGAAACCCTTTAGATTATTCCATTAGTAGCAAGGGATCCTTTACATGCACCATCGCACAGACAGGATAGCACATACCACTGCCTGTGATATACCACTCGTGGTACACTGGCAAGAATGACAAATAGGCCAATGGGCCCATCGACGGGTATCAATCCTAGACCGACTGCGCATCAAGCATGCTCTTTACCACTGGGCTACGTCCGCCCTTGGACAGTAGTTAATTAGGTTGTTGTTTTTTTGTTTTTTAATTATTATTATTATTATTATTATTATTATTATTATTATTATTATTATTATTATTATTATCCAGACTGTTAAAGGGACAGTCCTGAGTTTGCTGCAAGTGTTAAGATTTTATCGACTAACAGAGACGTTTAACGACTGTAATTACATATCAAATATATTTTTCTGCATAAAATATTAGTGGCTGTATAATAAACGTGTTTCTGATCGTTCTAATATTTGCACTAGGTACAATTTCATTTTATTTCCTAAAAAAAACCCACATTTTTTCGTACGTACGAAATTTTTTGAAGACAAATATACAGACAGTGATATTCTAAACAAGAAAATATATCTAATATGTAAATTTAATCGTAAAAATATTTTATTAGTCGGAAACATCTTACAATGCAACAAACTCGGGAATGTCCCTTTAAGGTCTGTGAGGTAGAAATTATTCTAATTAAACACCCATCTGTCTAAAAGACTATATATTCGCTATGTCATCTATAATATAGTTTACCTGTATTAAACTCCCATCTGTCTAAAACACTGTATATTCGCCATGCCATCTATAATATAGATTACCTGCATTACACACCCATCTGTTTACAACACTTTATACTGGCTATGCCATCTGTAAAATAGATTACCTGCATTAAACACCCATCTGTCTAAAACACTATATATTCGCTGTGCCATCTATAATATAGTTTACCTGTATTAAACAGCCATCTGTTCAAAGCACTTTAGTATTGTCTATGTCATCTATAATATAGTTTACCTGTATTAAATAGCCATCTGTTTACAACACTTTATATTGGCTATGTCATCTACAATATAGTTTACCTGCATTAAACACCCATCTGTCTAAAACACTGTATATTCGCTATGCCATCTATAATATAGTTTACCTGCATTAAACAGACATCTGTCTAAAACACTTTAGTATTGTCTATGTCATCTATAATATAGTTTACCTATATTAAATAGCCATCTGTTTACAACACTTTATATTAGCTATGTCATCTACAATATAGTTTACCTGCATTAAACACCCATCTGTCTAAAACACTGTATATTCGCTATGCCATCTATAATATAGTTTACCTGCATTAAACAGACATCTGTCTAAAACACTTTATACTGGCTTTGTCATCTATAATATAGATTACCTGTATTAAACACCCATCTGTCTAAAACACTGTGTATTCGCTATGCCATCTATACTATAGTTTACCTGCATTAAACACCCATCTGTCTAAAACACTGTATATTCGCTATGCCATCTATAATGTTAAACTGTAACCTATCTAAAGCACAACCCCTAAAGCCACAGATAAGTACCTTATGTTCCCCGAAGGCGGTATATTTTAAATAATTGAAAACAAATTTAGTAAAAATAAAATCTTTCTAATGTAAAGCTATTTTAAACGCATCTGATTTGACCGCGAATACCAGTTGGGTTCGGCAGTTGCTCTGTCGGACTATAAATTGTATTATTTAAAACCAATTTGTCGAGACACCCATCGATAGGCCGTTTCGTGCAAACTTCCATTTCATGATTTGGAGCTGTCGAGATCATTTATTAAGATTAATGCAACAACCCTATTTTACAGCCATGAGGTCGTGACCATCTTATTGATAAATATAGTCAAATAACTTTATCAACATTATGTTTATCGTGTTTCTTACAAGTGTGTATTGACTTAAAGGGACATAGCCTAGTTTTTAAACACTAAGGCATATTTTGGACTATTAGAGCCTGTCACGGGGATCCTATAATACCCGTAACTGAATGAAACACGATTGTCCAAATATCTCTCATAACTGTATATCTATTAGATCTCTCTGTAACAGGCAGTTATACCCGCTGTGGCTCGTCTCTAGGTATGATCAGAGATACGATCTTATATAAAGTATATATTATTATAGCCCGTTTAGTTCACTAGAAAACACAACAAAAACACAATACCCTTTGGAATCTGTTAACCTACGCTGACAAATGTACTGCCGCAGTAGTTAATTAATAACAACAATAATAACAACCCAGAACTGATCACTTAATTAGTTAATCTCTAGGTGTCTAGTTTACACAATATGCTAATCACTTCACCGTGACACAACACCCACACGTGTGTTAATTGAGAAACGCTAACACACACACGTGCGATAATGGAGAAACGCTTCCAGGGGAACTTAATTAATAAAGGAATTACAACACTATTCCTAACTGTTTAATTTTTAATTAACCCTAACTACTCATTCAATAACCTTGTAATACAGAATTAATACTGGTACCTATCACAATAAAGACAATAACCTACAGTTTTCCTAGGCCCTCTAGGATGACTGGCTAAGCTTTATATATATATAACCTGTGTATATATATATATAACCCTCCAGCAAAGCCCTTATATATATATATATATATATATATATATATATATATATATATATATATATATATATATATATATATATATATATATATATATATATATATATTAGAACGGTGAGCCTACAGAATACTGCGTCAGATGACCGGCAGCACCGTCTAAATAATATTGGTATAATACAGCATTAAAATATTTAAAGTCACATCAATCACATCAAGGTTATACACAGAGCAGAAATATATATTTACCAAAGTCCCGTCTGAACTAATATAGATCGTTCAGTGGACGGACAGCGATCCCCTGGAGCCTTCCTATCGTTTCTCCTCGATATATCTAAATCCTAGCTATTTATTCAAAACTCTCAGAGACAGCGAAAATCGCCTGGGGATACAAAGCGGTACCTCACGTATCATGTGGATTTTCCACAACCACCACGCCGGCATATTTTTCTCTGATCGTCAGACTGGCTGTCGCCATCCGTGAGCAATCCCCTGGCCATAAACAGCACTACCGGAGATGTTACGTAACTACTAGCCACATGGCCTCCACACCTGCGCTGGGTGGTATTAGAAAAGCTCGATGACCGTCGCGCAAAGGTATCACGTAACAAGTTGCCCATCTGGGCTTAAGTGCAATTTGGAACTGCACATGTCCCTCTAAAACAATTAATATCGCCACAGGCGAAAACAAAATTAAGAGCATGTACCGTCACAGAGCCGTTATTGATAACTGAAATCATACTTTCCTTAGATTTTATGGTTTAGATTATCCATTTCCATACATTCGAAGTGTTTTTGGTCATCCTGATGTTTTTAATATCACAAAATGCATTTCTCATATTTTTTAAAACGCACGAGCGTCTGAGAAGTAACAGTTATGGATTCGAGTTTTAGTCTATTTTTAGAGGGTATTTCTCCATTTCAAAGTCACAGACTCATGTTTCACTCAATTGTAACTTTATCCAAATGTGTTACAGGTTTGTAGATTAACTACCCTAAGTGTAATTTTTCACGGGTTGAAACTAGAGTCTGTGGCAATATATTTTACTTAAATAGTCCTGAAATATAGAGTTCTACGGAACAGCACTATTTAGCGGAAAAGGTTTTTATTATTTTCCACAGTGAAAATATAGAAATAATATTCAACTTTTTGAAAATGATATTTATATGATTTTAATATTTTTAATAGCCAGTACTAAGGTGTGAACCCAGCACCTCTCGGATCTGACGGGCGGGGTTTAGCTCAGTCGGTTGAGTGGTTGCTTGAGGTGCTTAAGTCGCAGGATCGAACCACCTCGGTGGATACATTCAACTGATTGGGGGTTTTCTCGTTCCAACCATTGCACCACAACTATTCAAAGGCCGTGGTATGTGTTTTCTTGTCTGTGGGAAATTGCATATAAAAGATCCCTTACTGCATTAGGAAAAATGTAGCGGGTTTCCTCTGATGACTACGTGTCAGAATTACCTAATGTTTGACATCCAATAGCTGATGGTTAATTAATGTGCTCTAGTAGTGTCGTTAAACAAAACAAATTATCCAGTACTGAGGTTTGAACCCAGCACCTGTCAGATATAATGTAGCGTCGGCTGCGTCGTTGCTGACCATATGCTTGGTGCAGCTGACTGTGTAAGGCTGATGACATAAACTTTATTCATAGGCGTACGGGCTCCCATTTTTGTAAAGGGGTGGTGGTGTGTGCAGGCTGGCTTTTGCACGAATTAAACGCAAATGCCCGAATCGGGATAACATTTAATCATATTAATCAATCAGTCAATCTATAAACACATTTGACTCGTGCTTACATCCACTGATGGTTCAAGCACGACTGTCTTGGGCACACCCTCCGAGATTCCCCGGTGGATGTGTCCAAGACAGGGGTGTGTGTGTGTGTGGGGGGGGGGGGGGTGTATTCATATTAACATTACTACCAAAAAGGTATACAAGTATAGTGTTGCAAACGAATCAGCTGTGCAATTTGTACATGGATTACAACTAATTTTGAGGGTAGAATGACGGAAATATATACATGGTAAATAGGTCTCAGGTTAGCACATTTTCCACGAATATGTCTATCATTTTTGCCTGATTTTGAGGTTTTGCTCCAGCACTAATGGGGCCGTTGGCCCCTACACACCCCACGCCGCCCCCTGTCTCGTACGCTTATGGGTATATGGCAGTAACTTCTGGACAGACTCATCTGTCGCCTACAGACTTCACCCATGAGGATCAACTCCAGCAGAGTCTTATTGGAACTGTCTGTCGTCTGCAGCAAAATATGAACTATTCCCATAAGAACTATTCCCAATTTCACACGCCTCTCACAACCATAAATTACATTTAATTGTTCATACCAACACTATAATGGTGCTATATTTCACAATATTGATTTTTCTTTAATTTGACCTGTTGGTCAAGTATCCCCTGCATCCCAAAGCACGCTGGTGTTGTCCCCAACAACAAAAAAACAAAGAATCCATCGGGTTGCCTGGTTCTGCATACGATAGGGTGCGGGACGTAGCCCATTGGTAGAGCGCTTGCGTGATGCGCGGTCGGTTTGGGGTCAATCCCCGTCGGTGGGCCCATTGGGATATTTCTCGTTCCAACCAATGCACCACGGTTGGTATATCAAAGGCCGTGGTATGTGCTATCTTGTCTGTGGGATGGTGCATACAAAAGATCCCTTGTAGCAGATTAAATTTTTCTTTCTAAGACTATGTCAAAATTACCAAATGTTTGATATCCAGTAGCCTATGATTAATAAATGATTAACACATTTTGCAAACAGTTTAGTAACCCCAGAAATATATATGGTAGTATCAGGGATGGGAACTCTGATATTATTACCCTACAGTCGTGCTAATATAATATGAACACATATGGTAATACTGTTTTCCCTAGCTTGTTTTAGCATGGCGCAGCACCATGCCTCACTAGTCTAGCACCATCTCGCCTTAATCAGTGCCATGCTGCATTGAGATTAAAAAAAGCCTTTTTCAATAATTAATTCTAAAATTGCTTTGATAAAACACTAAAAAAAATTATTATTAATTAATAAAAATATCTTTATTATATATTTTGCCATTCATTTATTAAAGCAAGAACATTAATTACATTTATGTTTATTTCAATTATTGTTTTTGTCTTTAATGCAAAAAAGTGCCCTGAAAATGGTCAAAATTACCCCCAAAGTGTTTTGTCTACCATGCCTTGTCAAATTTCTAGGGAAAACAATACAACAATATAATTAAAGACGAATACATAAAATAATTATGTAATACAGTCAAACCTGTCTTAAGCGGTCACACAAGGGAGTAGATAAAAATGGCCGTTTAAGACAGGTGGCCGCTGAGTACAGGTTGCCACATATATAGTCTTTAAAATATTTGCTGTGGCAATTAGATGCATTCTAGAGTCAGACTTAATTGATACACAGTAGAGATTATTTGCTGCATCTTATCGCTGTTGTTAAATATCCCTTTTTATATAATAGTCAAACTTTACTGTGGCCGCTTAATACAGGTATTTTAGCGATTTGGGATCCGATTTAGGTGGCTGCTGGCCGCGTTAGACAGGTGACCGTTTATTGCAGGTGCATTTACATTATAAATCGTTTGGGAGGGAAAAGTGGCCGCCTAAGGCAGGTGACCGCTGAATACAGGTGACCGCTAGAACAGGTTTGACTGTATATGGGATTCACTATTGTGATGGACAGGTTTTACCTCTTTTCAAACTTTCCCTGTAGCAACCTTTCATTTAAATGATTTGGACCCTTAGTTCCACGATCTCAATATACCTATGAGCAACGGTGCCTAGGGAGATATCTCAACACCAATTAAGTCCTAGTAACGAGCTACTTTCGGCAAACGAGGTTCCAAAACATACATAGCTCGCCCTTTCCCATTCGGTGGACCGATCACAAATGTGTCAAATTTCCTTCATTCAAATTGCGCACCTTTTTCCCTTCGGCATTAATCCTACGGAACATTCCAAATTCCATAGCACCCAAACCAACCCTACCGACCCCTGTCGGGCTGCTGGTGCTCTCTTGCACCTGTCAGTGCAGACGGTCCCTTCTCCCATCCACCCCAGCCTTTTCTGTCCTGGACGGAGGAGCTGGTCGAGGCCGGCACTTGTGCCCATGAAAGGCGTGCGCTAAAACAGCTTGCTCTGAATGTGCATGTTAATTCCTATACCATACCATACCATTAGTTCTTATCCGAGTACTTTATTTTTGAACCTGCCCTATGGTCATCAAACAACTTCAGTTGGCAATGGATGAAGTATTTGGCTATCGGCTCCACGCGTATTTAAACACCGTCTGTGTGTCAGATCTCAGCGTTTGATGCAATTACAGATAACTGGTACGGAACCGGGTGACAATGCACGCGGTCATGTTTATCTTGTACTGAAGCACACTTGGCCTGGGCACTCAACTGGAGAGCCTGGAACAGTTCCCAAGAACAAAAGGTTACTAGATTGTCGCAGGAAGCCTGCTCTCGCCGCAACCTGGATGATAAATACCAAAACAATTAACGTATTCAAAATCGTAACTCTTCACAAAGCAGAGTCCAGAGGAAGTTTTGCAAAGGTGGTGACAATTCCGATGAATCACCGCCAGATGGATATGTTTCGTATAGGACTGCCGCTCCCCTGGATAATAGCAACCAGTGCTCCACAATTGGTGTAATAAAGGCCGTGGTATGTACTATCCTGTCTGTCCAGGACTAAGGATTAGTTATTAGTTGTTAGTGATTCGTGAGAGAGAAGACGGCATAGTGGCCTTACACCTACACACTGAGTCGGTAAACTCGCTCTGGGTGAGAGCCGGTATTGGGAGGCAAACCCAATACCTACCAGCCTTGTGTTCGATGGATTAACCAAGACACCACCGAGCCCGGTATTTCCTATAGTTACCGTTGGCTGTTTAAATGTAATACACCGTTATGTAATATGGTCGCCACAAATATTGTATGTATATATGGGAGAGGGCCTCGTATGTTAGTAACACCGGCTTCGGTAGTGTCGTACCGGCCTCGGTGGCGTCGTGGCAGGCCATCGGTCTACAGGCTGGTAGGTACTGGTTTCGGATCCCAGTCGAGGCATGGGATTTTTAATCCAGATACCGACTCCAAACCCTGAGTGAGTGCTCCGCAAGGCTCAATGGGTAGGTGTAAACCACTTGCACCGACCAGTGATCCATAACTGGTTCAACAAAGGCCATGGTTTGTGCTATCCTGCCTGTGGGAAGCGCAAATAAAAGATCCCTTGCTGCCTGTCGTAAAGAAGAGTAGCCTATGTGGCGACAGCGGGTTTCCTCTAAAAACAGTGTCAGAATGACCATATGTTTGACGTCCAATAACCGATGCTAAGATTAAAAACCAATGTGCTCTAGTGGCGTCGTTAAATAAAACAAACTTTACTTTTTTTTACGGTAGTGTCGTGGTTAAACCATCGGACATAAGGCTAGTAGGTACTGGGTTCGCAGCCCGGTACTGGCTCCCACCCAGAACGAGTTTTAACAACTCTATGGGTACGTGTTAGCCTGAGTACTCTGACTGTAAGAGAGCTTGTCGTATTATCGTTTGAGACGGCCCCTGGAAGACGGAGTGGCTGAGTGGGCGATCATGTGACGCTACGTCACGATATAGGTAGGCGAAATTAGAATCTGCTGTCCGGAGTTTACCGAAGATTAGCTGAATGTGGGTGCTGTCGGGTTTCTTTTTGTAGTGTGTGTATTAGTGATTAATATAAAGATTTTTTTAAATCAAGGGACTCGAAAATGATCGATGTAAATGTATTTGACGTTAAACATAGGATTATTGTGGTATTAGAGCGGGAATCTCTGACCACTCTTTGGTGGGCAGCTATTGAAAGAAAATTACATAGCTTGGTCTCTGACTGTAATGAGAGCGTATATAACTGTCCTAATGTCCGTCTAGCTCTCTTACAGTCAGAGTACTCGGGCTAGGTAAGTGTCAGACCACTACACACTCTTCTCTCTCACTAACAACTAACAACTAACCCACTGTCATGGATAGACAGCCCAGATAGTTGGTTTTTGCCTGAATTAAACGAAAATGCCGGAATCTGCGTAACATTTATTCATTACTATCAAACAGCTATATAGGGTTGCAAACGAATAACTATGCATTTTAACATGAATTACAAATAATGTTGTGGGTAGAATGCTTGAAATACGTGTTAAAAAGGTATTAGGTTACCACATTTTTCCCAAATATCTGTATAATGTTTGCCTGAATTTGAAATTTTTGCTCCAGCCCCCTGCCCCGTACGCTTATGGACAGCGTGCTTGAACCTTAATTGGATATAAGCACGAAAATAAGTTGAAATGAAATGAAATAAGTTAGTAAACTTGTGCCCGATCTTTTGTGTTCTTTGCGGCACCTGTCGAAGATGAACAACAGGTTGTATCGTGTACTCTCATTACCACAGACACGACACCACGTGCATCAATCTTCGATACACCAGACATAGAAATCCGGGCAGGAAAACGGCAAACAGGTCTACTTCGGGCGCCGCTATGGCCAATGACAAAAAATAAAAGTCGGCCTCTCAGTTAATAAGCAGAAGCCTGCAGAACAAATAACTGGCACCCAAATTCTTCAACCAATTACAGCTGGCCTTGGATAAAGTCAGATTAATTCTTAGTATTGTCTTTAGCTGTCGACACACAAACGTATTACGGACGTATTTGCACACTGTCCGCTTCAAATTCGGCAGTGTTTGCTTTAATTACTGACAGTTATTGATCAGGATGTTTACAGTTACTGGACGTATACAGATATACGATTTAAGGGCAATTTCACCGATTTATCTGTAGCCGTCGTCAGATGTACCAATTCTCAAGTTCATTTACCTCTCCCTCTTGTAAACAATTATCTCAGATGTTAAGATATTTCAATTCCAGAACTTATTACGTGAATGCCTTCGTTTATTTTATTTTATTTGCACTCTGTCTGCGGAGGATTGGGGTTAGTCGTGACTGAAGAGTGGAGAGAAAACGGTGTTGTGGTCGTGTTTGGTTAACTCTCTCTCTCTCTCTCTCTCTCTGTCTCTCTCTCTCTCTCTCTCTCTCTCTCTCTCTCTCCTCTCTCTCTCTCTCTGTCTCTCTGTCTCTGTATGTCTCTCTGTATCTCTGTGTGTGTGTGTGTGTGTGTGTGTGTGTGTCTGTCTCTCTCTCTCTCTCTCCTCTCTCTCTCTCTCTCTCTCTCTCTCTCTCTCTCTCTCTCTGTATCTGCGTGTGTCTCTCTGTCTCTGTCTCTCTGTCTCTGTCTGTCTCTCTCTCTCTCTCTCTCTCTCTCTCTCTCTCTCTCTCTCTCTCTCTCTCTATGTGTCTGTATGTCTCTCTCTCTCTGTGTCTGTCTGTCTCTCTCTGTGTCTGTCTGTCTGTCTGTCTCTCTCTCTCTCTCTCTCTCTCTCTCTCTCTCTCTCTCTCTCTCTCTCTCTTCTCTCTCTCTCTCTCTCTCGTTCTCGTGTGTGTGGTGTGTGTGGTCTCTTGTCCTGTCTGTCTGGTCTCTCTCTCCTCTCTCTCTCTCTCTCTCTCCTCTCTCTCTCTCTCTCTCTCTCTCTCTCTCTCTCTCTCTCTCTATCTCTGTGTGTGTCTCTCTCTGTCGCTATCTCTCTGTCTCTCTCTCTCTCTGTCTCTGAATCTCTCTCTGTCTCTCTGTCTGTCTTTGTCCATGCATATCTAGATTATTTGCATGTTTGTCTCATTTTCATTATTCATATAATCGGCTAATTATTTCAAAGATCATCTCTATTTTTCAAAACAGAAAAAAACCCACCTGACACTGTAAAAAAGCTGACTCAAGAGGATTTCGGATTGATTTCAAATTAAGTTTCTAACACCTGACATTCGATTTAATGGCATCACGTTGTGAATTTAGTTTTTCCAAACATAATTTAATACCCGACTTTTTGTGTGAAAATAGTGGTTCGTGCCCAGTGTTTGCTAACTTTGTTATTAATAAGCTGATGGAAAAGATAAAAACCAACCTTTAAACATCCATCATACACGCTGAAATGTTTAGATTTAAAAAAATAACAAAACAAAAAAATACTAATTTGTTTTTTTTACGTACTTCTTATTAACGTTTAGAACATATCATTTTACAGAACTATTGGAATCCTTAAAGGGAGATTCCTGAGTTTGCTGCATTGTAAGATGTTTCCGATTAATAAAATATTTCTACGATTAAACTTACATATTAAATATATTTTCTTGTTTAGAATATCAGTGTCTGTATATTCAATGTGTTTCTGGTCGTCTTAATATTTGTAATATTTGCCCAAATTGGAGTTTGTCTTCAAATAATTTCGTACGTACGAAAAAAACTATATTTTAGGAAATAAGATGAAATTTAACCTATTAGAACGATCACAAACACGTTTAATATACAGCCACTGATATTTTATGCAGAAAAATATATTTCATATGTAATTAAAAAGTCTCCGTTAGTCGATAACATCTTAAAAAGTGATGCAAACTCAGGAATGTCACTTTAAGGCCAAGCAAAATACATTTTTGGTCTCTGTTTTGACCCTTGCACGTCAATGTTTTTTTTTTAAAGTTCCCGCGCTATGACGTCGATTTTTGCCGAGATTTTCTTGCTAACATAAAACCGCATTTTGAACCAAAATACCTTCGCACATGAACTATGACTTGCATTCTGATTTACCTATCTGTTCACGTAAACAGACTTGATAGTGAATAAACTGATGTTGGTGAGGTTAGCAGGTGGAAGCAGGGCCGTACCCTCCGGGGGGGGGGGGGGGGGGGGGGGGGGGGGAAGCAGTTTTACTCCAGAAAATAGCATACACATCTCATGGTTTAATTTGTATAGTGTTTCATTTGTTTATAAAACGTAGTAACCCCCACCCCCTAGGATTTTGATCAGGGTATGGCCCTGGGTGGAAGGTTTTCCAACTTAGTAAACGAATGTTTGTTAGTCAGGGTAAAAACACAGATGTTTGTCACACTGACTTAATAAAACATATATTTATCAGACTGTATATAGGGTTGGGTGTTAGAATAGACACATATATAGAATATCAGGTTACTACGTTTTGATATCGTTGTTGTTTGGCAAGATTTAGATAACGGTGTAACAGGTGAGCTTCAAAAAGTGAAATTAAGCCCAACTATATAATATTAACACAATATCATTAATACAAGTACTGCAATAACACATCCATTGAGCAATATGCTAATTAAAACTTATACCATTGAGCAATATGCTAATTAAAACTTATACCAGGCAACAATAAACTATTGTTAATAATAATTAAAGCTTGTACAAGGCAAACAATACTATCGCTATATTACCAGCACACATACACATGTACAACCACGTCAACTACAGTTTGTGTAAGTGTACGTGTCGCTATATTACCAGCACACATACAACCAAGTCAACTACAGTTCGTATACGTGTACGTGTCGCTATATTACCAGCACACATACAACCAAGTCAACTACAGTTCGTGTACGCGTACGTGTCGCTATATTACCAGCACACATACAACCAAATCAACCACAGTGCGTGTACGTGTACGTATCGCTATATTACCAGCACACATACAGCCAAATCAACTACAGTTCGTGTACGTGTACGCATTCGCTATATTACCAGCACAAATACAGCCAAATCAACTACAGTTCGTGTACGTGTACGCACCGCTATATTACCAGCACACATACAACCAAATGAACTACAGTTCGTGTACGTGTACGCATCGCTATATTACCAGCACACATACAACCAAATGAACTACAGTTCGTGTACGTGTACGTATCGCTATATTACCAGCACACATGCAACCAAATTAACTACAGTTCGTGTACGTGTATGTATCGCTATATTACCAGCGCACATACAACCAAATTAACTACAGCACACATACAGCCAAGTCAACTACAGTTCGTGTACGTGTACGCATCGCTATATTACCAGCGCACATACAACCAAGTCAACTACAATTCGTGTACGTGTACGTTAATGCTATATTACCAGCGCATATATAACCAATTCAGCTACAGTTCGTGTACGTGTACGTATTGCTATATTACCAGCACACATATAACCAATTCAGCTACAGTTCGTGTACGTGTACGTATTGCTATATTACCAGCACACATACAATCAAATCAACTACAGTTTGTGTACGTGTACGCATTCGCTATATTACCAGCACAAATACAGCCAAATCAACTACAGTTCGTGTACGTGTACGCACCGCTATATTACCAGCACACATACAACCAAATGAACTACAGTTCGTGTACGTGTACGCATCGCTATATTACCAGCACACATACAACCAAATGAACTACAGTTCGTGTACGTGTACGTATCGCTATATTACCAGCACACATGCAACCAAATTAACTACAGTTCGTGTACGTGTATGTATCGCTATATTACCAGCGCACATACAACCAAATTAACTACAGCACACATACAGCCAAGTCAACTACAGTTCGTGTACGTGTACGCATTGCTATATTACCAGCGCACATACAACCAAGTCAACTACAATTCGTGTACGTGTACGTTAATGCTATATTACCAGCGCATATATAACCAATTCAGCTACAGTTCGTGTACGTGTACGTATTGCTATATTACCAGCACACATATAACCAATTCAGCTACAGTTCGTGTACGTGTACGTATTGCTATATTACCAGCACACATACAATCAAATCAACTACAGTTTGTGTACGTGTACGCATCGCTATATTACCAGCACACATACAACCAAATCAGGTACAGTTCGTGTACGTGTACGCATCGCTATATTACCAGCACACATACAACCAAATGAACTACAGTTCGTGTACGTGTACGTATCGCTATATTACCAGCACACATACAACCACTTCAACTACAATTCACGAACGTGTGGCTATATTACCACCACACATACAATCAAGTCAACTACAATTTACGTACGTGTGGCTTCATTATGAGCATACATACAACCAAGTCAACTACAATTCACGTACGTGTGGCTATATTACCAGCACACATACAATAACTTCAACTACAATTCACGTACGTGTGGCTATATTATCAGCACACATACAACCACGTCAACTACAATTCACGTATGTGTGGCTATATTATTAGTATACATACAACCACTTCAACTACAATTCACATATGTGTGGCTATATTATCAGTATACATACAACCACTTCAACTACAATTCACGTATGTGTGACTATATTATCAGTCTACATACAACCACATCAACTACAATTCTTGTACGTGTGGCTATATTACTAGCACACATACAACTAAGTCAACTTCAATTCACATATGTGTGGCTATATAAGTATCAGCACACATTCAGCAACGTCAGCTACAACTCACGTACGTGTGGCTATATAATTATCAGCACAAATACAACCAAGTCAACTTCAATTCACGTAGGTGTGGCTATATTATCAGCACACATACAATCACTTCAACAACAATGCACGTACGTGTGGCTATATAATTATCAGCACACATACAACCACGTCAACTACAATTCACGTACGCGTGGCTATATTATCAGCACACATACAACCACGTCAACTACAATTCACGTACGTGTGGCTATATAATTATCAGCATACATACAACCACGTCAACTTCAATTCACGTACGTGTGGCTATATAATTATCAGCACACATACAACCACGTCAACTACAATTCACGTACGCGTGGCTATATTATCAGCACACATACAACCACGTCAACTACAATTCACGTACGTGTGGCTATATAATTATCAGCATACATACAACCACGTCAACTTCAATTCACGTACGTGTGGCTATATAATTATCAGCATACATACAACCACATCAACTACAATTCACGTACGCGTGGCTATATTATCAGCACACATACAACCACGTCAACTACAATTCACGTACGTGTGGCTATATAATTATCAGCATACATACAACCACGTCAACTTCAATTCACGTACGTGTGGCTATATAATTATCAGCATACATACAACCACATCAACTACAATTCACGTACGTGTGGCTATATTACCTTTATTGCACATCAACGTAATAAAAACAAATTCAATTATCTTCATTTCACGTTCGGCTGGCTTTTCGGTTCTGATTGTTTTATTTCTCATACTATATTAACGGCGATCTATAGTATTAAATTGTGCTATTGTTATG